>NC_040914.2:49125107-49302218 GCF_004126475.2 Phyllostomus discolor
AGGGGAGGAGGTTCGTGATCCTGGTTTCTGCTCCTGCCTCAGTGTGCCCGAGCCCCCTGAGTCCCCACTGGGAGGCCACTACAGAGGACACGGGGAGCCCCTGCCTGCAGCCCTGGGCCGGCCGGGTCGACAGGGACACAGTGGCAGCGGTGTGAGGGCCAGGGGGTCCCCTGCCCTGCCCGGCCCAGCCCCTCCCAGAGGAAGGTCTCGCCTGCCCATGTCTGCAGGGGCGCGAGCTCACCTCCCACTTAAGTGGGGCCCCTCACCCCCAGCTCTGGACCCATCAAGGGGCCGAGAGGGTGTCCTGGACACAGCAGACGGGGGCAGGGGCCCAACACAGACCTCGGCGGTCGAGGCTGCGAGTGGCAGGAACCGAAAACTGGCCTCAGCTGCCAGCGGCACGGCTTGTCCCGGGGGACTCAGACGTCGGAGGCCGCTGAGCTTCGGGCGGAGCCGGGCCCGGGGGTCTCGCACCAGCCCTCTGCGTGGGCTTCGTCCTCAGGTGGGCCGTGTCTGTCCCTGTGGGCGTCCAGGTGTCTGCCGGGAGCAGGGAGGGCGCCCCTTTCCCGAGGGTCAGCCACCGTCCCGCAGAGGAGTCTCAGCGAGGTGATGCTGGGCACACGCCCTTCCTCACACCAGTCCCTGGGGCTCGGGAGGGGCTGCGGATGAGCCAGACCAGGGGGGACACGCGGCCCCTGAGCCAGGGGACCGAGACGGGGCGGGGGGGGGGGCGCGACAGTGCCTAGCAGAAGTAGGAGAGACCCTCGTCCCCTGGGGGCCCCCCTCTTCTACAAAATGGGGCTGCGCCCCCTGCCCCCACGCCCCCACCAGAGTCACCGTGACACACCTGAGGGACCTGAGACCACCACCCTCCAGGCAGAGGGGCCTCGGCTCCCCCAGGTGCGGGTGTCTGAGTGGGGTGGCATGGGCGGGGGGGAGGTGGGGCCTGAGGGGGGAACCGCTAGCCGGGGCGCCCCGTGGCGGAGAGGCGCTGGGCTCCCTGGCGCTGGGCACCCTGGCGCTGGGCTCCCCGGCGCTGGGCGGTGCAGGCTGAGGCTGCAGAGTGGGTGTTGCTTGGAGACATGGCAGAGGGGCCCCTTTGTCCAGCCGGGGTCTCCGAGGGGCCCTCCAGCTGCCGCTGAGTTGGCGGCAGCAGGAGAGGTGGCTGTCAGACAGAAGGGCCTGGAGACCTTCCCTAGCGGAGGGGGCCTCTGGGCCGAGTTTTGGGGGTCGGCTCCCCGGGAGAAGCTGTCTTTTGAGGAGTGACCGACATAGGCTCCCCGCCCCCCCGGCCCTCACCTGCTGAGGAGCGGGACAAGGTCCCCTGGGGGGCCCAGGGCCCGTGCCCAGTGCCAGTGCCCGTGCCCAGTGCCGTCATTGTCCACCTCCTGACCCTCCTGCCGTTGCCCGGGAAGCGGCCCAATTAGACCCGGAGGGCAGTGTTGACCAGGCCTGTCCTCTGCATGCCCGGCTCCGCCCGGAGGGGCAGGCTGGCAGCGGGGGCTGAGTGGCGGCTCGGGGCGTGTGTGTCTGGGTGTCTGGGTGTGTGGTTTTCCCGGGAGAGCAGCTGTGGCAGGTGCCCAGCCCCCGCCCCGGTGTTTGGGGTTTCTCAGCCTGGCTGCCCCGACGCACCGGCTCTGGAGCCAGGCCCGGGGTAGGGACAGTGCCCAGTCTGGAGCTGGCGCCGCCGCCGGGAGGAGCCCCATGGGGAAGCCGCTCGGATCTGCACGGCAGCGGGGCCGGCCCGGGCCCCCCTGGGAGCACCAGGGCGGGAGCTGGCAGACCTGGGGTGAAACTCCGGGCCTGCTACCGGCCAGCTCCGGCTGCGTGACCTGGGACCGGCCCCTCGGCCCCACTGGGCTCAGATATGTGTCTGTGGCATGGCTGTCACACTGTGGCCTCAGCGGGTTAGGATGGGGGCAGCGGGGACGGCGTGGCGGTGCCGGGGGTGCCCCGGCCTGGGGGCGTCTCAGGGTGGGGGCCTCGTCCTGCCCGGCAGACCCCGCAGCGCAGGGCTGGCGCGGTGGTGGGCACTGGGAGGACGCCGCCCGTGGGATGCAGACCGGCCGGTTTGGAGTGAGAGACAGTACGCCGATGGACTGCGCCGCTCACATGTCCAAGTCCACGTTGACAAGCTGCGTCCCGTGGACGGCTGTGGTCGGAGCTGGACTGAGCGCTCTGGCCGCTGGGCCGTCCTCGGCCAGGGTGCCCGGGGGAAACGGGTGCTGAGGCTGGTGGACCTGCCTGGGCCTGGAGGGAGCCAGGCCCCAGCTGGCACCATGCCCCCCGCCCCCCCGCACCCCTCCAGGCTTGTGGTTTTCCTGTTTTGTGCCTGGGGGGCGGGGGTGTGCGTGCATCAGGAGCTGGACATCCAGCCCAGGGCTGTTCCCTCGACCCCAGGCCCCAGCTCCAGCCCCTGTGTCTGCAGACTGCACGGTTTTGGGCCACTCTGTGTCACTGGGGACTGGGAGCCCCGGGCACAGAGAGCCAGCCTAGCGCACAGGCAGTGTCGGGGGCTGGGCAGGCCTGAGGTGGCGTCGCCAGGCCTGCATGGAGTTTGGGGAAGTGGGGCCCACCTGGGCTGAGCATCGCAGGCCTGGGGTCTGCCCCCCACTCTGTGACGAGGGGTCCACCGGGTTCCGTCTCCGGGGTGCAGTTCCTTTTCTGTGAGGTGGGGCTTGTACACTCTTCCACTTCCTGTCGGTAGGCCTTGGTAAAGAGCGTGCCGTGTGTGCAAAGGTAACGTGACACAGATACAAAGGGGGGGGTCCTCTGGCTGAAGCAGGTGGGGGCCTGAGACTCGGGGCTCCCTAAGAAGCGGGGTCCTCACACCAGGGCCGTGGGGGCAGAGGAGGGCCTGCAGACCCATCCACGGGCACGCTCACCCACGGAGCACACGGGTGGCCCCTCGGACATGCTCTGGGAAGGGACAAGGCGGCTTCGGTGGCCGCTGCCGGGTGATCAGCAAGGCCCTTGGGGAAGTAGATGAGGCTGGACCCGGCAACAGTGACAGTGACGGTGACACAGGCACAGAGTGCTTGGGCAGCCCTGTTGGTGGACATTCCCAGGTGCCCAGTATAACAGCCACTGGTGGTGTGTGTGGTGTGTGGTCGCTGCGTGCTCGAAGCGTGACTGGTGTGACGGAGGGGCCAAGCGTCTGAATCGACCTTCATTGTGAAGGGCCACGTAGGGCTGGTGACGACGGCGCCCCCTAGAGCAGTCCCAGGAAATGCAGGCCGAGCGTGAGTGTGAGTGTGGGGGGTGCAGAGCTTTAAGCAGGACTCAGAGTCAGGTTCAGGTTCAGGCTGATAGCTCAGACCCGGGACTGTGAGGCCCCTCCCTGCCCTGCCCCACTGTCCCCTGATGCCAGCCCTTCCCTGCCCCGGCCTGCCCAGGTCCAATCCCAGGTCGCTTTGTGTGTCCGCAGAGCTGAGGAGCCCGCGTGTCTGGCCAGCCCGGCCCTGCTGCAAGGGGAGATGACCGGAGCGCAGTGACCGCCGCTGGCAGTGGAGCGAGCAGGCAGACCCCGCGGGGCCCATGGAGCTGCAGGCCGCGGGGGCCTTCCCCCAGCCCCGTCTGCCAGGCCGCGAGAGGCCAGGGGCCTAGGCCCGCAGATGCCCCCCGGGCCGGGCGGTCTCCCGAGCAGACGGCCGGCCGGGGGCGCCGGGGCGGGAGCATGCCGGCCAAAGGGCGCTACTTCCTCAACGAGGGCGAGGAGGGCCTGGGCCGCGACGCCCTGTACGAGAAGTACCGCCTCACCAGCCAGCACGGCCCGCTGCTGCTCACGCTGCTCCTGGTGGCTGTGGTGGCCTGCGTGGCCCTCATCGCCATCGCCTTCAGCGTCGGGGTGAGTGAGCGCGGCCCCCCGGGCAGCGGGGGCTCCGAGGGGGCTCCGACCCCGGCTCTGAAGCCCGGTCTCGGGGAGGCCTCGGGGGGGGGTCTCCGACTTTCTCCCTCCGTGGAGTGCCCTGCCGGTGGCAGGCAGGGCTTTGAGACTTTGGAATCTGGGGTGGTTTTATTTTTTTTTAAAAGATTTTACTTATTTATTTTTAGAGAGGGAAGGGAGGGAGAAAGAGAGAGAGAGAGAAACATCAATGTGCGGTTGCTGGGGGCCATGGCCTGCAACCCAGGCATGTGCCCTGACTGGGAATCGAACCTGTGATGCTTTGGTTCGCAGCCTGGGCTCAATCCACTGAGCTACGCCAGCCAGCGCTAACCTGGGTGGTTTTAGATGGGACGTGCATTTGGCCAGATGGGCTGCCCTCACTTTTCTCCACCGTGAACCTGGATTCTCTTGAAGAGCGTGGTCGGGTGGCCCGTGGGTCACTGCCGCCCCGTCTGGTCCCCCGTCAGACATTGGGATTCCGTGCCGGCACCTCCTCACAGAGCCTGGCTGTGGTCCCGGAGTCCGTGGGGGACGACGCAGCTGCCCAGCTGCCCAGCCGCCACCACTGATCCCGTCTCTGGCCCTGCCCCACCCCGGCCGCTGCCTACGGGTAGCCGCAGAGCACTTGACCTGTGGCTGCTGTGGCTGCTGTGGCTGCGGCGCTGATTTCTAACTGACCTGGTGTCGTGGACACTTGACTTTCAGTGGCCACAGGAGGCTAGTGGCTGCTGGATGAGCAGCAGCATCTGAGATGGAAGCATGAGCGAGGGTGCTGCCAGGGTGGAGGGTGTGCCCAGCACCCAGTAGGCGCTTCATAAACCGTGGCACATTCCAGCATTCAGCAAACAGTGCTTGAGTGCCTACTGCGTGCAGGCGCCCCGCTCAGCCTCTGTGCTCATGGAGCCGAGGGCCATGGGGGACACCAGGTGCTGCCCCTGCTGAGACCTATCTTTCCTGCACCCCCCCCCCCCAAGGTGTTCTAGTCTGTTCCTTCGCTCCAGCTCTTCCCCTGTGTGGGGCGTCTGTGCCCGCCCTCTCCACATAGCCCCCTGCTGGTTCTTTCAGGAGCAGCGCCTGTCCCAGCGGGTGTGCTCAGAGCACTCAGGGGCCCAGGGAGGCCCGATGGTGGAGCGGGTGGGGAGTGAGCGAGGCGGGACCAGGCTGTGCAGGCTGCCTGGGGCTGCACAGGGGCCCGGGGGAGGTGGTGGCGCAGGCAGCCCTGGCAGAGGCAACAGCGCGGACCGAGCCTGCAGGTGAGAAGGGACCTGCTGCTTGGTGGGAACGCAGCCACCGCCCACACGGAGGGAGCCGCAGGGGGCTGGGAGCTCAGGGCAGACTGGAGAGGCCACCCTGGCGGGCTCTCTGGAGGAGGTGGCATTCCCACGCCTGTCTTCCGTGCCCAGGAGCCCTCCCAGCAGCCGGCCGTCCTGGGGACGGCGTTCCTGACGCTGGCCGTGTTCGTCGCGCTCTACGTGCTGGTGTACATCGAGTGCCTCGGCCGGCGGGGGCTCTGGGCCTCGGCACTGCTCACCTGGGCCTGCCTCGTGGCGCTGGGCTACGTGCTGGTGTTCGACTCGTGCAGGAAGGCGGCCTGCGCCTGGGAGCAGGTAACGGCTGGGCTGGGAGCTCGTTCCCTGAGGGGCTGGGTGCAGGGCAGCCAGCGCTGAGAGTGGACGGGGCGGGCGAGCAGGCCCTGCCCAGCCTCCTGGTCGTTACCCCTCCTGCGGAGGGAGGGCCGCAGACAGAGGGCAGCAGGTGGGGGCTCCCCCCTCCCCCCCCCCCCGGTCACACCCGAGGGGCTGGGGAGGCTCGGCCTTGGCCCAGGCCGTAAATCAGCTCGTAGGAAATGAAGGATCGAGTTGGCCGGTCTGGCCCAGAGGAAGACGGTGACCTCTCCTGCCTCCTCTGGGCATCTGTCACCGTGTCTCCCCTGCAGGGGCCTGGGCTGGCCGGCCTGGTGGGGCTCCGTCTGGGCTGTGTCCTGGGCTGGGGGCGGTGAGGCGGGACCCCGTGCCTCACGCCCCGACGTTCTGCCCCAGGTGCCCTTCTTCCTGTTCGTGATCTTCGTGGCGTACACGCTGCTGCCCTTCAGCATGCGGGGGGCCGTGGCCGTGGGGGTCGTGTCCAGCGTCTCCCACCTCCTGGTGCTGGGCGTTCTGACGGAGGCCTTCTCGTCCCCCAGCGTCCGGGTGGGGCTGCAGGTGAGGGGCTCCAGGCAGCCTGGGGGGGGACTGGGGTTCAGGTTGTGGGCAGCCAGGCCCGTGGGGGGGGGACAGGGGTGAGCCGGCCCCGAAGCCTGGGGGCGGAGTGTGCAGGCCGACAGCCCTCAGGGCAGGCTTCCTCGGGAGGCCCCCCCTCACTGCCCCCCCCCCCCGCCACTGCCCCCGGAAGGAGCCTGGCCTGTGGTCTTTGCTGGTGCCTGGGAGGCTTGGCCCCTCCCCCATTCCCAGGCCCCTTCCCAGGTGCAGGGCCCTGTCCCTGGGGTCTCACCCTCAGGGCCCTGGCCTGACAGGGCTGGGGACGTCCCTGGACATTCTGCCTGTGTCTTTGTGTTGAGTGAACAAAGTTTGCACACCCTTAGCGGTGACTTACAGGGGCTTCCCTCCTGACTGGGCCCGGTGTCTGCTCCAGGGGGTGGAGGCCAGGCAGCCGGGGGACACTGTACCCCCCACGACAGCCCATGGCACTCCCTCATGGTCTGCGTGGTGCCATGCGCTGCCTCCCCAGCAGCGACCGGCCCCCTGGTCTCGGGGGCCCAGCCCTCCGGACCAGTGAGTGCACGGTGGATGCCGTGTTGGGCCTGTGCCCTGGTCCTGCCATCCCAGCGACTCCCTGCGTGGGCCTCAGTTTCCCTGCCTGCCCCGGGATGGGTGCCCCTCCGTGGGCTGGGGATCAAGGCACGGGCAGGTGTGCCATCCCCGGCTCCCCAAGGGGACGGTGCCCCAGGGGCAGGGACCGAGCCCGACCTGAGCTGCCTGCGCCCGCCCGCCCGCAGCTGCTAGCCAACGCCATCGTCTTCCTGTGCGGGAACCTCTCGGGCGCCTTCCACAAGCACCAGATGCAGGACGCCGCCCGCGACCTCTTCACCTACACGGCCAAGTGCATCCAGATCCGGCGGAAGCTGCGCATCGAGAAGCGC
This sequence comes from Phyllostomus discolor, assembly GCF_004126475.2. Taxonomy (NCBI): domain Eukaryota; kingdom Metazoa; phylum Chordata; class Mammalia; order Chiroptera; family Phyllostomidae; genus Phyllostomus; species Phyllostomus discolor. Next base: position 49,132,133 of record NC_040914.2, read on the forward strand.
CAGCAGGTGGGGGTCCCGCCTCCCCGCCCGGCCTAGCCGACACCCTGCCCCACGCCCCACGCCCCACACCCCACGCCCCACACCCCATACCCCATGTCCTTTCTCTGTGGACATCGGGCGGCGTGTGCAGGGGGTGCCTGGCGAGATGTGAATGCAGGCCTCACCCCAGGGTGCCGCTGGGGACAGGTGGGGTGGGGTGGCAGACCGAGGCCAGCAGAGGTGGAGGGGGCAGGGGGCAGAGCCAGAGGAAAGGTGTGCAGGCCAAGCCTGGGCCTTGAGATCCCCCCCACCCCCCCACGCCCCGCCCCCCGTGCCCAGGAGAACCTGCTGCTGTCCGTGCTCCCCGCCCACATCTCCATGGGCATGAAGCTGACCATCATCGAGCGCCTCAAGGAGTGCGGGGACCGCCGCCACATGCCCGACAACAACTTCCACAGCCTCTACGTCAAGCGGCACCAGAACGTCAGGTGGGCAGGCCCTCCGGAGGGGTGGGGCGCCCGGCGTCTCCCGGGGGGGCCTCCCTCCCGCCCCTCTGGGCTGTGGGGGCCCCGAGCTCAGGCTTTGGGGCTGGGAGTTGTGGGGCGGAGGGCACGTCCCAGTCCCAGGCAGCCTTAGGCTCCCCGAGCCTCAGTGTGCTCATCTGTAGAATGGGAACCCTGCCGGGGAAGTGGGGGCCACGAAGCACGGGGTAGCTCAGCTCGGAAGTTGGGGTGAGGGTGAACCCCCACCCGGGGGAGGAGAGGGCAGTTGCCAGGTGCCAGCACACTCACCCTCGAGAGCGCCGCCCAGCACCTGCACGCGGTTTGCCTCCGCCGGAACCCTCCGGAACTCTGTGAGGTCTTTGGGGCCGGAGCACCCCTCCTGTCCCCGGGAGGCCTCAGAGTAGTGGGGGTGACTGGGGCTCCGCCCGGCCCCCGTGTCCCACGGGGCCGGCGCTGACCCTCCCGCTGGCCCCCCCGCCCCCAGCATCCTCTATGCCGACATCGTGGGCTTCACGCGGCTGGCCAGCGACTGCTCCCCCAAAGAGCTGGTGGTGATGCTGAACGAGCTCTTCGGCAAGTTTGACCAGATCGCCAAGGTGAGCCTGCCGGCCATGCCGCCGCCCCTCCCCTCTGCAGGGGGTGCAGTCAGGAGCCCCTCCCGTGGGGTCCCGGGGTGTCCTGGGCCTGGCGCCGTGCAGGGGGCGGGATTTTAGCCTTCAGTCAGCAAACGCTCTCGAATGCTTTAGGAGGTGGAGGTCGAGTGGTGGCTGAGGCGGCTAGTGCTGTCCCCCGGAATGTGAGGCCAGTGGGGAGACTGAGAGTCCACGGCGGGGCGGGGGGCGGGCCCAGGGGCTCAGAGCTCAGGTGTGGGCTCCTGTCCACGCCCGGGCGGCTTCGCGTGCAGAGGACCAGCTCTGGCCCGCACGGGGGGGGGAGGAAATCGTCACGGCCAGAGCTCTTCAGTCCTGAGAGGGACTGCGGTGTCCGGAGTGGGCTCTGTCTCTGGAGATGAGACTCCCGTCACAGGGGTAACCAAATTGTAGTTGGACACCACTGACCGACGGTGCCCTGGCGGACTGTCCCGTGCTGTGTGACTCCCCGGGGGTTGGGGACGGAGTGACTCGGCGGGTCTGTCTCGCCCGTAGCCTGCCTTCGTGATTGCTCCTGCACCGCCAGGTGGGAGTTCCCCGGAGGCTGGGCCTTCCGTGGGGCAGGGGCCAGGGCCTCGGGCCACAGCTGGCCCTCTCCCTGCCGCGGAGCCCAAGGGCCTCTGTGCCCTCTTGGACGCAGCCCACCCTCCCCCTCCCCCCCCCCCCCCCCCCCCCCCTGGGGCGGCCCCAGGCGGCAGCCCCATCTTACAGACGGGGGCAGGAAGGCTGTGGCAGGCGGCAGCCCCCCAGCTGAGAGCCAGGCAGGGCCAGGCCCAGCCTCTTCTCCGGCCAGCGGTGGCTCCCAGGACTGTGACTCCCTGGGGAGACGGCCTGCCCTCCGAGGTGTCACGTCACGTCTGGGCTCAGGACCCCACTGCCCCCCCCACGGCTGCAGGTGTCTTCATTGTGTCAGAGGCCAAGGAGCAGCCTCGGGGTGTGGGCTCCTGGAAAACCCCGAGGCGAGGTGGGGAGGGGCGGGGCAGGGCGGGGCGGGGTCCCCTGAGGTCGGCCAGCCTGTGCCTGACCCTCTGAGCAGCGGGCCCTGACCTGTGTGTGGGCGTCGTTGGGCCCTCCCCCGACTTCCTGCTGCTTTCCAGGAAAGCCGTTTCCTCCTCCAGTCCAAGGGCCAGGCGGCCTAGAGGTTAGCGTGGGCCAGGCGGGGCCCTGCAGGGTGCAGCGGGCCTGGACTCAGGTGGGGCTGCTGGAGCGGGGTGTAGAAAGGGGGCCGCTCAGAAAGGTGTGACGGGTGCAGGGACCTGGATGGAGGGACAGTGTCCCCTGGGTCAGGGACGCAGGGCCGTCACCACCCGGTGTGGGAGGGGGAGGGAGCGGGCACTTGACCCGGAGACAGAGGAGGCCTCGGCTGCAGGAGGGCAGCCGGCCCTGGGGGTCCCGCGGGAGAGCGGGGGCAGCAGTGCCCCAGCCCCCGCCTCCTTCCCCGCCAAGCTGCTTGCGGAGGCCCCCCTGGGGGCTCGGGGTGGGCAGAGCGTGCAGCACGGGGCTCCCTGTTCATGTCCCCGAAACCCCATGCCCGGGGTCTTGGTGCGTGTGTGGCCACCTTTGCTGAGGGCTTGTGGAGGGGAGGGTCTAGTGGCCACAGAAGCACCTCAGATGGGACAATCAGATAGCTGGTCTGGGCCTCCCCGCCCCCTTACCCCCCGTGGGCATTTTCCCATGTGACTCAGCCTCTCTTGCCCCCCTGTTTCTGCTCTGCCCTCGGCCCATACCCCACACCCCAAACCCTGCCGCCCGAGCAGCACAGCCACCTCCCTGTCTTCCCTACCGACTCGATCCATGATCCACGTCAGCTGCACGGACTGCCGTGCAGCCGTGGCGGTCTGGCCCCAGGGCCTTTGCACGTGCTGCTCCCTCCTTCCTTCCCCTGGACCGCTCTTCCTCCGGACACTGCTGTGGCTCGCCCCTCGGTTTTCTAGGTCTTCGCTCCGATGTCACCTTCTCCACGAGGCATTCCCTGGCCTCCTGGAAACTTCCACTCCCCTCCCTGGCCTGACCTCCCCCCTCAGCCCTTATCCCCATGGGGTGTCTAAGATTTCGTCCGGCGTAGGGCCCGGTCCTGCCCACCAGTGTGTGAACCCCACGGCTGCGGGGAGTCTTGTCTCTGTTCACTGCTGCACCCCCGTGCCCGGGGTGGGCACTCAGTAGGTGCTCAAACATTGCAGGGATGAGGGAAACACAGGGAGCGCCGCCTCCAGGGGTGTTTGGGTGCTTGGTGCTTGGCATCCCCCCTGGAGGGTCCCCCAGGCCCCCCCATCCTTTCAGCAGGCCCAGGAGCGGCTCCTGGTAGCTCACACCCCAGGAGGGAGCCCCTGGCTGGGAAGCGGGGTGGCCGCCTGTGTGACCCCTGACCCCTGCTGACCTCGCCCCGCAGGCCAACGAGTGCATGCGCATTAAGATCCTAGGCGACTGCTACTACTGCGTGTCGGGCCTGCCCGTGTCGCTGCCCACCCACGCCCGCAACTGCGTGAAGATGGGGCTGGACATGTGCGAGGCCATCAAGTAGGTGCCGCGGGCGTGTCCGACCCCCGGGGGCTGTCCCTGCCACGGAGGCCTCCCTCCCACCCACCAGCCTCCACACCCCACCAGCCTCCACACCCCTGGAGCGCCTCTGGGGCCCCCCTGAAGCTCTGCCCACCTGACCTCAGGCAGCCTCCGCCCCCAGGATGCATGGCGGTTGTGCGGTCCCCTCCCGCTCCCTCTGCCTTTGGCCCTGGCGGGCGTGTCTGGCCCCGGCTGCGCCCCGATCGTCATTCTCAGAGGGCCCCCGAGGCCTGCTCCTGCTGGGGGCGCCCCGTGCCCCGGGGAAGGCCTCACTTGGGCTCTTCGCCCTGAGTGATGCTGCCAGCGCCTGACCCCCAGACCCCACCCTGTGCCTGGAGAAGGCCCCCAAAGGCTGGCCCCTGCGACCTTGGTGTCTGGGGGTTTGGAGGGTCCCCCCCCGGGCCCCCAGCAGCCTTCCCGAACCCGGGTGGGGAACACCCAGGGATGGCACTTTCAGGGTCTTCGGTGTGTGAGCTGCAGAGACAGATGACACTTGGAATTGCCGCCTCCTCCAGCCTCTGACCTTGGGGTGGCCACGCCCCTTTGCGCACTCGCCGGGGATGGGGCGCTGAGCCCCTTCCAGGGGGCAGCCCCCCGGGGCCCAGGGCGTCCCTACACCCTCCCCCACCACCCCGCTCTGCCCCGTCCCATGCTGGGACCTCGAGCCCGCCCTGGGTGGGGTTCACAGGCCCCCCCCCCCAGCAGCCCCGGCTGGGCCAAGGTGACCCCACCTCCCCCGCCCCCTCAGGCAGGTGCGGGAGGCCACGGGCGTGGACATCAGCATGCGCGTGGGCGTCCACTCGGGGAACGTGCTGTGTGGCGTCATCGGGCTGCGCAAGTGGCAGTATGACGTGTGGTCCCACGACGTGTCCCTCGCCAACCGGATGGAGGCGGCTGGAGTCCCGGGGTGAGGCTGGCCGGCGCCTCTGGGCTTGGGGGGGGGGGTCACGGTGGGGTCAGAGGTGGAGGCAGTGACCTGGAGGCGTGGGGAGCCGGCCGGGGCTCCCGTCTGCTGGGCTCGGGCTGACCCGCGTCTCCCCAGCCGGGTGCACATCACGGAGGCGACGCTGAGCCACCTGGACAAGGCGTACGAGGTGGAGGACGGGCACGGGCAGCAGCGGGACCCCTACCTGAAGGAGATGAACATCCGCACCTACCTGGTCATCGACCCCCGGGTACGAGGGCTCGGACACAGCGGGCGGGGGCGCCCGCACCTGGGGGAGAGCCCCGGGGCGGGGGAGAGAGGGGCAGAGGCCTGCCCGGGGTGGGAGTGAGCTCCCCGTTACCAGCTACGGTGCCAACGTCCCTGGGGCCTCAGTGTTCGTCCCCTGAGAAATGGGCGTGACAGCAGCGCCCCCCAAGGGAGGACCACTGGTCTGAGTGAAGCCCTCACTGCCGCCCAGGCGCATCCTAAACACTCCTGAAAAGTCCCCATGAGGTCACTTTCCATGTGGTTGTCACTCATCTCCCAGTTTTCCAGAGACCCGTTTTAAAAACACTCTGAGACCGACTCAGGACAGCAGGGGTGGCCGTGGGGCCTCAGGGCCGCGGGCCGGTCCTCCATGCGTCCTGGGCTCCGACCTGTGGCGTGGGCCTGCCCGGCCAGTGCCCCCACTTTCATCACGACCCTGTGGTGGCGGAGGCCCCGGGCTGCTCCCAGCCCGCCCCGAGTCCGCCCCGGGAGGCCAGCGCGTCCTGGAGCTGCCGGTGAATCATCCTTGGGGCTCGCTCAAGAATGCCGGCCACGCAGGCTCTCTGGGCTCCCGCTCGTCCGGCCTTGGCCTTGGCCATCTTCAGGGCTGGCCCGCCTGCCCCAGCCCCACCCCCACCCCCAGCCCCAGCCCCAGCCCCAAACCACCACGTGCTCAGTGACAGCGTCTCCTTTGGGGTGTAACTGGGTGCCGATACTGCTTCTGGCGCCCGGCCTCCCACCCCACCTTGTGGAATCTTCTTCGTTCTCGTCGTTAAAACGCAAAAAGCCCTGAGAGCGCATGGTGGAGATTTTTCCGTGGGCCCTGTCCACAGCCGGCACGTCCCCCTCAGTGATGGGGTCTGTGATTTCTTGAGTCCCCACCCCAGGGATGTCTGACGAGACGGGGAGATGGACCAGTGGCCTGCCCCCACGCCAGGGCAGGTGCCCACCGCAGGGCACGGTGCAGCCTGGGGCCCTCGGATGCTCACAATGGCTGGCTCCCACGCCGTTCCCCTGGGGCCAGGCAGACGGGACCCTCTTGGGGTCTAGAAGTCCTTCTATCCCAAAGGGAGGCTGGAAGTTGCCAGAGAAGTTGTGCTGTGGCTGCATGAGTTTGTGGGTGTGGGTGTTGGTGGGGACCCGAGGAGGCAGGGGCTCCCAGGGTGCAGTAGTGTCAGGGGCTGGGGGGACTCGAGAGGGCCCAGGCTTGTTCCTGGTGGCCTTGGGGTCTTTCTCGTCCCCCCCTTTTTCAGTCCTGCCCAGCCCCCCAGCCAGGGAAGGTCCGAGGTATGGTGCCCTTCAGGGCTGGGACCCTGGGGGAGGAGGCAGGGCCGGGCCTGGCTGAGCCACCGCGCCCCTGGCAATGGCCACGGCGGACACGGGGCAGGTGATGGGCCTGTGCTGTGGTTGGGGGCCGCACAGGTGGGAATGGCTAAAATGGTGCCCCAGCGGGTGAGGGGCGGCCCCTTGGTGGGGCGTCTCACTGTCTCTCCGGGTTTCAGCCAGCACCCCGCGCCCCACCAGCTGGTCCCCACAGAAGGGCATGTGCCGGCCACATGCGGGAGGGCGACGCCAGTTGCTTGTCACTTCCAGGGGCCCATCTCCCTGGGGCGCCTTCACGGGCAGGGGCCCCAGGGACAGGGCCTGGTTCCCAGGAGGGCAAGTGGGGCCTTAGGGCTTAGGACCTGCTCCTACGTCTGTGCTCAGGGAGGCGGAGGCACAGGTGCGAGGGCTGTGCACAGGTGTGTGACCTGCCTACTTCCGAGTGCGGAGGGCTGGACCCCACGTTGGGCACACCCCTCCAGCCTAGCCAAGGCGTGCGCTGGGCTTCAGCCAGGCCCCCGGGATGGCAGACGCAGGCGGGGCAGCCGGTGGGCCCCGCGCTCCGGGCCGTGTTGGGTGTCGGGGGCGGGAGGCGAGGGGGGAGACAGACCCTGTCTGTGTCCGAGCCTGTGTCGGACTCTGTCCGTGTGTCTGTCTGTGTGGCAGAGCCAGCAGCCACCCGCACCCAGCCAGCACCTCCCCAAACCCAAGGGGGACGCCACCCTGAAGATGCGGGCGTCGCTGCGCATGACCCGCTACCTCGAGTCCTGGGGGGCCGCGCGGCCCTTCGCCCACCTCAACCACCGCGAGAGCGTCAGCAGCAGCGAGACCCCCGTCCCCAACAGCCGGAAGCTCAAGGTAGGGCCCGTCCTTCGGGCAGCTGGGCGCCGGATGCCCTTCGGAGGGGGCGGCAGAGCCGGGGGCGTGCAGTCCTCCCAGCCGGCCTCGCTGTCCCCACCTGTGCGATGGGCCGGGTCTCTGCCCTCCCTCCCGGGGGCGTGAAGGCACGTGGGCAGTGCCCCAGGATGGCTGGGGCGTCTCCATATCCCCAAGTCCCCAGAGGAGCTCAGCTTTGGTTCAGGCCACCCTGCCCGGGTGTCCGAGGTAGCAGACCCGGACCTAAGACGGACTTCCGGCCCCTGAGCCCGGAGAGTGATGGTCTCTTCTCCTCCCTCCAGGCCATGCCCCTGCGGCGCCACCGGGCCCCCGACAGGTAGGTGTGCGGTTGGTCTCCTCCCCCATCAGTACGTGGCCTGCCTTCCTGGCCAAGTCCTGTCCCGGCCACCTCCTCCAGGCTGGCTGCCCTGACCAGCTTCTTGCAACAAGGGCAGCTCTCGAAGGCCTGGCCCTGACCACGGAGCTTGCCGTGCTTCGGGTCAGAATGTTCTAGAAAACAGAACTGCACGGTGTTTGAGCGCCTGCGGCGTGCCTGCCCAGCGGCCGCGTCTGTCGGAGGGGCTGGTGTGCAGGAGGCCCGGGAGGCGGGCGGCTCTGTTCCCGGTTTCCTGCCGGGCCTTGGCCGCCCTCAGCGGCACCTGCCGGCCCTTGGCCGTCCTGCATGGGGCTCCACGCGGCCACCTCTGTCTGCACAAGTGGGTGCAGGGCCCTGGGCTGACGCCTGTGGGTGTCTGGTTGCAGAGGTGCATCCCCCAAGGGGCGGTCGGAGGACGACTCGGATGACGACGAGATGCTGTCAGCCATCGAGGGGCTCAGCTCCACGCGGTGAGGAGCCTAGACCTCTGCTTGCCCAGCCCCCACAAGTGGGGGCTCCCCGTGTGGCCAGGCCCCCAGTGACCCTGCTTTAGTCCCATCCGTGGGTGCTATTTTCTGTCCCTGGGGCTGCCTCCCGAGGGTGGGGTCCCTGCCGGGGTCTCTGCCCTGCTCCCACCCCTGCCACCCACACCTGCCACCCACCCTGCAGGCCCTGCTGCACGAAGTCTGATGACTTCCACACCTTTGGGTCCATCTTCCTGGAGAAGGGCTTCGAGCGAGAGGTGAGGGCCTGGGGTGGTCCCTGGGGGAGGGCTCTAAGGCCTGGGGGGTGGCACAGGGTGCAGGCCATGGGCAGCTGCACCCCCAGACCTGTTCGGGCAGGTGGGGGCTGTGGGGCCCAGGGGGGCGGTAGGCTCTCAGGGCTGGGTTTGCTCCTTTGCACCAGGGAACCTTGTGGTCTGAGGCCGTGTGACGGAGCCGCGTGCTGGGAGGGTGGTGGTGGGGGGGCGCGGGCAGCAGGGGGTCCCTGCCTGACAATCTGGGGCTCGGCTTGGCCTTACTCCTTGGGGTGAGGACAAGACCCCCTACCCGCCCCAAGTCGCAGCAGCCCTGGAGCCCAGGGCTGGTTCCCGGCCGCAGACCCGGGCTTTAGGCTCTCCGGGGGCCTCAGGAATCAAGAGGGAGACCTGGGCAGGGTGTGTATGCGGGAGGGGAGGTGTGGCCGCTAAAGACGCAACAGGGGCAAGTTGTCCGTTGGTGGTGATGGGACAGCGTCACCTGGGTTGTAGGGAGTGTGTGAGGGTTCTTTAAGGAGGTTCACTTGAGCCGCCCTGCCTTCTGACAAGGGGGGGCAGTGGCCCTGCAGGGGGGGTCTTCGGGGGTCCTAGGCGCTGCTCATGGTCTCTCGCCCCCAGTACCGCCTGGCGCCCATCCCCCGGGTCCGCCACTACTTCGCCTGCGCCAGCCTCATCTTCCTCTGCATCCTGCTGGTGCACGTCCTGCTGATGCCCAGGTGGGTCCGGGCGGGGGGCGGGCGGGGGCCGCTGCTGTGACTCCCCTGGCTGCCTCCGTCCCAGGACGGGACCGGTGTGGCGCCCCCTCACCTGTGCGCACCAGCGCCCAGGCTTTGCTGTAGTGGAGTGTGTTCGCCCCCAGAGCCGCAGGCCCCCCGCTGCTGCCTGCACGGCCTGCAGGCATGTCAGTGTGTGACCCTGCCCCGGCCGTCTGCCCCGCCCTCCTCGCTCTCTTAGCCAGGGGAAACTGAGGCTCACCGGGGGTGCACCCCACTGGGAAGCCTGCTTCTGCACCCAGGGCCCTCGGGGTGTGCTCACGGGCGGTGGGGGGAGGTCAGCCACTGGGCTCCGGGAGGGTGGGGAGGCCCGGGGCCCACGACCACTGTGGTTGGTTCAGGGTGGGTTGCCTAGACGAAACGGCACCACACCCGAGTCCCGTCTCTCACACGCGTGGCTCAGGAAGGGGGGCATGAGGCTGGCCGTGTTTTGGCTGGGCCCGTGTGCTGTTCTCGGGGCACTCGGGCCGGAGTGCAAAGGGCCCCTTGGCTGGGGACAGGCAGCGGTTTGGGGGGGTGGGAGGTGCCCGTGCCCCCGGGACCTGGGACTCCAGGAGGCTCGGCCCTGTGGGCAGTCCCCGGAGCTTAGGCCACCCTCTCCTCTCCTCTCCTCTCTTCAGGACGGCGGCCCTGGGGGTGTCCTTCGGGCTGGTGGCCTGCGTGCTGGGGCTGGTGCTAGGCCTGTGCTTTGCCGACCAGTTCTTGGTGAGTGGGAGGCCCCAGGCAGGGCACCTGCTGGGCCCCAGGGGTGGTGGGCGGGCTGTGGGGGGGCGAGCCGCTGCCTCCTGGACCCTCCCTGGCGAGCTGAGCCCACCTGAGCCCACCTGAGCCCCTGGTCTCAAGGGCAGTTCCTGGGCCCTCCCGACACTTCTCCTGAGAGTTCCACCAGCAGCCGCCCCCACCACCCTGTCCTGGGCCGGAGCCGGCTGACAGGGCCCCGTGGTCCCACAGAGGTGCTGCCCCGCCTGGGGGGTGCTCCGGGCCGTCTCTGAGAAGGTGGAGACCCACCCGCTGCTGCGCGTGTCCCTGGCCGTCCTGACCATCGGCAGCCTGCTCACCGTGGCCATCGTTAACCTGGTGCGTCCTGGGCGGGGCGAGCCGGCCCTGGCCCTGGGGCCCCTAGATCCGAGACCCCCCCCACCCCAGAGTCTTGTTGCCTAAAAGCCACAGGTGGGGCGCCCCCCTCCAGGGCCCCGAGGCCAGGCTGGGGAGGTTCAGTGGCCGGGGAGAGCTTGGGGCCCCACTGAGGCCCTGAAGCGCACGCCCTCGGCACCCCACCCTTCCTTCCCGGTCCCCCTGAGGCACAAGCTGGGGGGCACAGGGCCCCTGCATTGGCCGTGATCACGTGCTCTGGGCCGCAGGCTGGTCCCGCTGGGCCCCCCTGCCCCACGTGTAGAGCCAGGGTCTGTCCCCACACAGGAGACTCTGACCACCTTGCTCAGGGGCCCCTGCCGGGTCGTGGTCGCCTCAAGCTCAGGGTGGTGCCCGAGTGTCTGTCCCTGACGCCCTTCTCTCCCCAGCCCTCCCCGCCGTGGGGAGCTGGGGGCCCGGCAGCTCTGGGCCGGCTTGGGGCCGGGTCTGGCGGACACACCTGTGCCGCTCCCAGGGCCCGTGGGCCTGGCCCTGGGCGGCCCGGCAGGTCCTGACCGCCCGTCACGGGCCTGTCTCCTCCGCAGCCGTTGCTGCCTCCCCTGGCCCCGGGGCTGCCAGTGGGGAACCAGACGAGGGCCCTGGGCAGCGGGGATGGGACCCCGTGCGAGCTCCTCCCGGTGAGTGTGCCTGCCCTGGGTGCCCGGGCCGTGGGGGACCCACGGGGGCTGTGCTGGGGACCACGGGGGTCTGGGTGTGGGCACACCGGTCCAGGGCGTGCGAGTGGAAGCCCCCCACGCTGGTGTGAGTGTCCTGACCCCCAGGCTCTGGGTGGCTGCTAGGGCTTCCATTTCGATGACCGGGAAGCGGCTCGGGGAGGTTGCCATCCGTCATGGGGCTGGGACCGGGCCCTCGGCAGGCTGACGCCGGAAGCCCCCCAGCAGGGTGAAGGCTGTGGGACTCCGGGGGGACGGCGGCAAACTGAGCTGCTCCCTGAAGGGCCAGAAGGTGACGGGGGGCGGGCAGGGGGCAGGGCAGTGAGGAGAAGCGAGGGCTGTAGTGGGAACGGGTTTCAGCGGTTGGGTGAGGAAGTGGCCAGCGGCAGGTCTGGGCCGGCCCGGGCGCGGGGCTGGGTCTGGGTGCTGGGGGCAGCGGGGCCCCCACACGTGACCCGGAGCTGAGAGCAGCGTGGGCCGGGATGCGTTCCCGGAAGGGCGGGCTCGTGGCCGGGAGGCTGTCAAGGCCAAGGCGTGTGCCCGGCACTCCCTGCCCTTGTCACGTCTGCACACCCGGGCGTTTTATTGCACCGGTTTCCTTTAAACGAGCCCGCTTGCCGGAAGGGAAAGTGAAATTGCGGTGCAAACGACACGGTGGCGGGAAGTTGGGACGGGAGGTGGGGGACCCACGGGCTCTTCGTCGTCCCTGAGCCGCGCAGGCCGGCCCGGGAGGCGGCTCCCCGAGGAGGGAGATGGAGGGGGTGACCCTGCCCCGTGTCCCCAGTATTACACCTGCAGCTGCGTGCTGGCCTTCGTCGCCTGCTCCGTCTTCCTGCGCATGAGCCTGGAGCTGAAGGTGCTGCTGCTGACGGTGGCCTTGGTGGCCTACCTGGTGCTCTTCCACGTCTCCCGGTGCGCCCAGCGGGGCTGCTGCGGCCTCGGCCTGGGCACCCTCGGCGAGACCAACGCCACCCTCAGGTGGGCCCCGAGTCGCTCACCGCGGGACCCCGGTCCCCCGCCCACTGTGATGGGGGCCCACGGTAGCACCTGTCCCCCAGGAAGGGCTGGCGTGCGCACCGTGCTGGGGAGTCGGGGCCTCTCCCGGGTGGAGAGGAGGGCCGGGCCCGTCTCGAATAGAAGGCTGGCGCGTGAGCCCCAGCACAGAGCCTGCCCGCGGGGTCTGGCTGGCACCCGCTAACTCCTGCTGCTGCTGCTGCCTGGGGGCTCTCTCTTCGGAGGGGCTGGTCCTCACCACGCAGGTGTGAGCTCAGCTGTCACCTTGGGGAGTCCTCCCCATACCCCCCCAGCCCCGTTTCTCTGCACGAAGTTCTCTCGCGTCTTGTTTACCGTCTGCACTTGGAGCGCTGAGGGCCCGTCCCTGTGGCTCTCCCCTGGGTGCAGGCGGTCCCCCCGCCCCGCATGTGGGGCCTGGCAATGACCCCGCCCTCCCCCTCCCTCCCCCAGCAGCCCCCCGGCCTGTGCGTGCAGGGACCTGAAGACCACGATCAGCTTCTACCTGGTCCTCTTCTACGTGACCCTCGTCATGCTCTCCAGACAGGTGAGCCTGCGGAGCGCCCGCCGCATCCCTTGCTCTGCGGAGCTCACCCGCCCTCCTTGTGTGTGTGTGTGTGTGGGGGGGGGGGGTGGGCTGCCTCCCCCCCATGAAGCACAGCCCTGCGGGGAAGCCCCGCCCCCGGCCCGCACCGCACGCTCACGGGGGCCGGGCCGCCGCCCGCAGATCGACTACTACTGCCGCCTGGACTGCCTGTGGAAGAAGAAGTTCAAGAAGGAGCGCGAGGAGTTCGAGACCATGGAGAGCGTGAACCGCCTCCTCCTGGAGAACGTGCTGCCGGCCCACGTGGCGGCCCACTTCGTGGGCGACAAGCTGGACGAGGTGGGGTGTGGGGCCGGGCCGCGGGGGTCATAGCTACAGGACACAGACTTCCCGTGGTGTGGGCCTCGCCTGTGTGCCCGGGGACAGTGCGAGTGGCAGCTGCAGGGACACGGGCTGCGGAGCCAGGGGGCCTGGGTGGGCGGGACGCCCCACCCCCCAGGCCTTGGGTTCTGCGCCTGGAAACCTCGGCCCAGGCACTCGCCGGGCGGGATGGCGCAGGGCTCCGGTGTGGCCGGCGTCCGTGATCCGGGCCACGTGTGACGAAGGCGTGCCTTTGCCAGTCCCCAGCAGCGATGTCACGGAGAACCCGCCTCCTGACTGCTGCCTTTCCCCTGCCTTCCCCCGGGGTTCCCAGCCCCGCACCGCAGGCTCAGGGTGATTTAGAGCAAAAGGCCAGCCCGAGCCTGACACCACCCCCCTGCCCCCCTGACTCCGAGAGCCTCTCCGAAGGGCCCAGCCCATGGAGGGACTCTCCTGGGCCGCCAGGCTGAGGACCGCCCCGGGCCTCCTGGGGAGCCCCCTGGGCGAGGCCGGGTGGGCGCCCTGAGGCCTGTCCCCCTCGCCCCCAGGACTGGTACCATCAGTCCTACGACTGTGTCTGCGTCATGTTCGCCTCCGTGCCGGAGTTCAAGGTGTTCTACACGGAGTGCGACGTCAACAAGGAGGGGCTGGAGTGCTTGCGCCTGCTCAACGAGATCATCGCCGACTTCGACGAGGTGCGGCCCCGGCCGGCGGGTGGGCGGGCGGGTAGAGGGGCGTCCTGCGCCCCAGGGGGCAAATGCCCGCTGCCCCCGGTGGCTTTCTGGTTGTTCCGGGTGAGCGGTCGGCCCCTCTGCGACAGGAGGCTGCCCGAGGGTGGCCTCGGGTCCTCATTGAGCAGTGGCTTACAACCCAGCCTGTGCGGCCGACGGTCCTGAGCAGGGGGCTGCGGAGCAAGAGCCCGGGAGAGCGGAAGGGGCGGCGGGTGGGCGGATGGGAGGCGTGGGGGGGCTCTGGCCCCCAGCAGGAACCCAGGGCAGGCCTGCCTGCTGCGTGCGACTGTCACGGCCCTGCCCCCTCTGTCCCGCAGCTGCTGCTGAAGCCCAAGTTCAGCAGTGTGGAGAAGATCAAGACCATCGGCAGCACCTACATGGCGGCCGCCGGGCTCAGCGGGCCCTCTGGGCAGGAGAACCAGGTACTGGGTCCGGGGGCCTGGAGTCCCAGCCCCCAAGGTGAAATCGAGCAGCTCCCAGACCTGTCATGTCAGCGAGGGTCCCTCCCAGGCCCTGACCTGCGTGTGTGGGGGGCTGTCAGCAGTGAGGGGGCAGGTCCCGGGCCCCCGGCAAGAGCCTCTGGCACATCTCTGCCTGAGACAGCACCTCCCGCAGGCCTCGTGCCCACGGGGTGCGGCGGGTCGGGGCTCCCTGAGCGTCCACCGGGCCTGGTCGAGGCAGGAGGACGGGGGTGGCCCGCCGCAGCCCCGGGGACAGTGCTCTGTCCCGCAGGACCTGGAGCGGCAGCGCGCACACATCGGCATCATGGTGGAGTTCAGCATCGCCCTGATGAGCAAGCTGGACGGCATCAACCGGCACTCCTTCAACTCCTTTCGCCTGCGCGTCGGTGAGGCCCTGACAGGCTCTGCAGCCCCCTCTGCCTCGGTTCAGTCGTGACCCATTCCCACAGAAAGTGGGCGGCCCCCACCGTGGGCTGCCGGGCCCTGCTCAGAGCCCGTGTGCTTGGTTAGGAGGCGAGCAGACGCCGGAGCGGTGGACGCGGCCCGGGCTCGGGCAGTGCCGCCAGGTCTGCGAAGCAGGCGCTGCGCCAGGCTTGGGGAGCCCAGGAGCCTGCGCCCACCTTCCTCTAGCTGCTCCGCGGGTGCCTTCTGGGGTGGGCGGTGGAGTCTGTGCCCCCCCCCCCCCCCCGGGAAGCCGGAGGCGCGGTCCCCATGACCTGACGGCTGGGAACGCCCCTCTAGGCATCAACCACGGGCCTGTGATCGCCGGCGTGATCGGGGCGCGGAAGCCCCAGTACGACATCTGGGGCAACACGGTCAACGTGGCCAGCAGGATGGAGAGCACCGGCGAGCTCGGGAAGATCCAGGTGAGCCCCTGGCCGGGGACGCTCGGCCGCGGAGGACAGGGCTTCCTGGAGGGGAGGGCACCTGGGCCTCGGGCTACCGGGAGACCGGCCAGCAAGTCCCGAGGGAACCCGGAGGCGCGCCCCTCCCCCGCGGGCATCCTGCCAGCTTATGGAGGCTTCAGTTTCCCTCCAGGTGACGGAGGAGACGTGCACCATCCTCCAGGGGCTCGGCTACTCCTGCGAATGCCGAGGGCTCATCAACGTCAAAGGCAAAGGGGAGCTGAGGACGTACTTCGTCTGCACGGACACCGCCAAGTTCCAGGGGCCCGGCCTGAACTGAGGGCCCGGGGGGCCAGGCACGATTGAGCCCGACGTCCTTCCCCAAAGCAAGCTGATGGGGGGCTCAGCCCCACGCCGGTCACGGCCGTCCACGGCCCTGGCCACCACTACCTCCTGGCAGGTGGCCGCGTGTGGCTCCCTGCACTTGCACGAGAGGACTTCTCAGACGCGTGTGCCTGCCCCCAGCTCGAGGGGACCACGGAGCCTCCTGACGCACAGCCAGCCGGACCCTCAGAGCTGCAGGTGTCGGAAACGCGGCCTCCGGCACGGCGGGACAACGCTCCCTCAAGCGTTCCACGTCCTCCTCCAGACCCTGCCCGCGCGAGCGCCCCGTCTTCCAGGGACAGGAGGACCAGGACCAGGGGTGTGAGCTTCTGGGGACACCTTTGCCCCGAGGACCAGCTGCAGGATCCTGCACTTCTCACCAGGGCGGGCCGGTCAGCTGCTGCCTGCAGCCCCGTGAGGGGCTCCCGGAGGAGAGCAGCCCAGCACAGACCGTGCTGCCCGCCGTCTCTGCCCTGTGCCCGTCTTAGACGGATGCAGCCTTGACTGGGGCCTCACCCTTTCCATGGCCTCTGGGAGGCCAGTCACCTCCCCTGCAGCGTGTCACCTGCCTTTCCAGTCGCTGGCAGGAAGCAGGTCGCCGCCCCGTGTCCTCGCTGGACTGTCCCAGCTCTGCGGGATGCGGCATGGCCCTCACGCCGGACCAGACCACTCGGAGTCCAGCAGTCCGAGGTACGGTTTAGGGAGCAGCCTCTCGGCCCTCCTCTCGCCATCCACGCACGTCCGAGCTCTGCCTGCAGGCTCCCCGCCGGACGGACGGGAAGCAGTCCGGAGAGCTGGGATGCCCCCCTGGCCTCTGGGCCGGGCGCTCATGCTCAGGGAGGGCACGCAGGAGGCCCCCCCCGGGCGGCCAGCCCCCTCTCGGATGCTGAGACCTCCTCGCTCTGACCGAGGGAATCGGGCAGCTGCAGGAAGCCAGGTTCGTGAGCTTCAACTCTCACTCCGAAGAAGTCAGGTTAGGTTCTGAGGTGAGAACCAGCCCGCCCGCCCGTCCCTTTTCCTGAATGGACCCCTCACGAGCAGAGCGGCCCGCGTGCCCTCCTCACACAGGTGACTGTCCCCGTGCGGCACCCCCTGGAGTTACAGCCGTGCACAAGGGCGGCTCCAGGTGACACAGGGTCGCAGGCAGGGCGGCTCGGCGTCGAGGGCCGCCTGGGGGTGAGTGCAGTGCTCGGAGCCGGGGCTGGCAGCCAGGGCCGTGACTTGCTGCGGGGCTCGTCCTGAGCTGCTGGGGGCAGGCAGGTGGGCTGGTGGTGCTCCTCAGAGGGCACGTCCGAAAATGGTACGAGTCGGGGCGAGGACGTGCCGTGCACAGGAGGTTCACGGCTGGCAGAAGCGCTGGTACGGGAACGCCAGCCCCCGACACTGCTCAAGGGGCTGGCCTCGGGCGGGCGCTGCGCTGCCGTCTGGACCCCGGAAAGCCGGCGCTCCGGGAAGGCCCCCCGCCAGCAGGCTCAGACGCGCGCCGGGGTGCTGGGCCTGTATCTGTTACTTTTTTTCAGCAACAGAAATCCCGACCTCCCGACCGGGAGTTTAAAACACAAGTGGTTGCCATTATGTATCTTTCTTTATCCCCAGTTAAATTAAAGCACTGCGCTCAAGTAAGATTTTAAGTGTTCGATGTTCAGATCGAAGCACATAACTGACCATGAACGTTTTCTAAGCACCGGCTCATCTCTCCGCGTGCCGTGCTGTTCTGTGCACGACAGGACAAGCACCTTTCCCTACCAGCAGCCTGCCCACGGGCTGAGGACTGCTCAACCGTTCCGACAAAGGTACTGGAGTCCCCGGCAGCTGCGGGTTTAAGAGAACTTCCTGACGGGGAAAGGGGGCCGTCACCGCTGCAGACGCGTGCGTGCAACGGGTGGCTGCAGAAGCACGCATGGAGAGGGCGTGCAAACCACTGGGGTGTGCTGTGTACCGAGTACTTACAGACCTGTAGCCTTTGTTTCACAAGATCGTTTTGTTTTTATAAAGCCCCAGTGTTCCCCCTTGGTTAGCTTTTCACGTATTAAATCACCAGCATGGAAACACGGAGTGTCTGGACTTTAAATGCCCTCCTGGCCTTCGGGACCTTCAACCCAGCGAAAGCAGACCTGAAGTTCAAGGGCCGACACTGCCCTGTCATCTCGGGGGTGGGGGGGGGTGGGGGCGCTGCGGGCGGCTCGCCAGACGGTCGGGGACGTCGGGAGTGACTGGCCTCTTTCACGGGGACTGCGGCGAATGCGGGACACCGAGGGGCTTTCTGCTCTGCTTCCGAGCTGCTCTCCCGCGTTCAGGGAAGGTCAAAGGAAAGGTCAGAGGGGATCTGAGCTGTTACGCACCGTCCAGCTCACAGTCCCAGGTTCGGCCTGGTCACCCCACAGAAGTCCAGTCTCTGGAACGTCCCAGTTAATTGTTCCAAAGTTTAATTAAAAACACAATTTACAAATATTCAGTATCTCGTGAAAAGCACTTCCAAGGTAAGGATGAAAAAGTATGTACATAATATATAATCAAATACCAGTTAGCTTCCACTCCACGCGGGTCCACCCTCAGCAACAGCAGGCTTTTTCGCTCCTTCGAGATCTGAAAGAGATACTTCCTTCAGCGCCTCGTCCTTCAGGAGACCAAAGGGCCGTGAAGGGAGGGGCAGGTGAGGACGGCGTGCATCCTTAGGGGCTCACTGGGCTCTTTCTGCAACGGTGGGAGGCCTTCAGCTCTGTGGACACAACTGGACTCGGGCCGAGAGCCGCCCACGCCCGACCACTGCCCCCGACACGGCCAGGCACGCACCTTCCGTCAGGTCCACCAGGCTGCCCCCCTCGACGGGGCAGGGGACGGAGATGCCCATGGCCTTCCGAACCCCGTACGTGCTGACGACGTCACCTGGCGTCACTTGCTGTGCAAGCTCTTTAAGGTTGTTGGTCACCTGCTCAGCTGGAAGGAAAAAGACGAACATGAATGCAGCTTCTTCAGGGACCAGGGGTGCAGATGCCACGGCTCCAGCGTCCCCCTCTCCCCACTCGGTGCCCCTCCCCCGGAGGGGCCGCCTACCGAGATGCAGCTCCCTGTAGGAGGGGCCCAGGAGGCAGATGGTGTTGGGGGGCGGCCTGGTACTCAGGCGCTCGTTCTGGGCTTCCTGGAGCTCCCGGAGCAGCCTGGTGGTCTCGTCCAGCTTCCTCTGGAATACCTCGGCTTCTGGGGGGCACAAGAGTGCAAGGGAGCTCGCACACCTGCCGCTCCATCCTCCACGGCGGCCCGGGCCCGTGGGCTTCGGCACGCACCAGTCGCCCCCCACCCTCCGCCCCGCCCCACTGAGACCGCCACCGCAGACGGGCCTGCTGTCCCTGCAGCCCGGCCAGTGGTCGACGGCCCCGTGAGTCTGTCCGGCGGGGACAGCAGGCCCCGACTGCCACGTCAGGTGGAACCCCTCCCAAGCCCTCCAGAGACACTCACCTTCAGAGTCGAAAACTTCAGCTGGAGCGCCAAAGCTGGCTACCGCTTCCAGCGCCGCGAGCCTGTCCTGGCTGCCGGCGTCCAGCCGCCCCACCGGCTCCACCTCCGCGACCTGCTTTGGAGAGAGGAGGCCGGGTGGCTGGAGCCCGCCGGTCGGGCCTGAGAGCTCCGTGAGACGGCCTGTGCCCACAGGCCCTGCTGCTCCACCCGTTCACTCTGCGGCTACAACTCAGCGCCTGTGAGAGTGCCCTTCCAGAACACCTGAGAAACGCCCTCCCCAGGGCCCGGCAAAAAGGCGTCCATGAATCCACTGTGCTCGTAAGGCGACAGATGGCGTGTCTCACCCGAGCTGCACCATCTGCTTCCCCACGCCAGCCACTCGGCACATGTGGTGACAGCGGCCTGGGGCGGCCGCCACTGCGACCAGGCCTCTCGTCCCCCAGGCCCACGCTTGCGTCGGCCCCTCCGGCCCCCGTCCCCCCTGCACGGAAGGCCCTCCCCGGGCTTCCTCGGTGCCCCAGAGACGGGCTGTCAGTGCTGCAGGGGAGAAACAAGACCCAGGGAAGGGTGGAGTTTTCATTCTGGAACCGTAAGACCGTTTCTGTAACTTCAGCGCTGCTGCTTGGGAACAGACCATCAGGAACCAGAGCCAGCGGCCCGCCAGATGCCGGCACTGCGCTCCGTCTCTCCGCCAGCACGCAGCCCCCACCCTTCCGGCCCTTTTCCTCTGTCCTCAGCTCCTTCTCTCTCTCCCCTCTCTCTCGTGCGTGTCCCTCCCTCACCGAGCACGCGACCTTCTGGGAAGGACATGGTTTTGTCACCACCGCCTGCACCTGCACAGTCTCCTCCAGCTCGCACCTCCTTCAGGTGTTCTGTGCCCTCAGCTAAAGGGCTTCCTTAGGTCCCAGGTCCTCCGTGTCCCCGTTTCCCCACTCACTCAGCTCCCCGACGTGTCTCCCTCCTGTCCCCCCCAGGTTACCGACAGCCCTAAGGTTACAAGGGACACGCACCAGCCTTCTGTTCCTACCTTAACTGCAGGTCTTCCCCGAGGCCCTGCCCTCTGCCCGCGCCCTGATCCCGTGCCCCCCCCCGACAGCCCCTCCCACACCGGAAACCAGCCAGCACCGCCACCCTGCTCCACGGGTGCTGGGCTCCGCGAGGTGCTCTCCACCACATGGCCTCAGTCTCTTCCTTCCTGTCCCTTATGCTGGTTTTTTTTTTGCTTGGACAAGCCCCATGGCTCCTCACCGGCCCCTCCCTCCAGCCCTCTCTGGCACGCACCATGGTGCCCTGGGCGCTGGGGGAACCGTGACTTCTTAGGGCTGCACACCAGCCTGGCACTTGGGCCCCCCCGGGGTCCCGCAGTCACCCACTCTCGCAGCTCTGCCCATGCGAGGAGGCCCGTCTGTCCGCCCAGACCCAGGTCGCTGGCACCGCCCGGGAGGGGACGCATCCTCAGCCCCCCAGCGCCGGCTCCCCAGCCCACGCCCCCACCACCGCACTGTCGGCGGGGAGACAGCCCCCGTCCCGTCCCACTGGGCCCTCGGTGGTCTCCCTCCCCGCAGAGCTCTACCCTCCGCTCCTAGCTTACTCTCCACTCAAATGTCTTTCAGAAAGGACAGTCACCTCTGCTTCCTTCGCTGTGTCAGGGGTCCTCGTCTGGCCGTCCTCTTCGGGCGATGCCTGTGAGGGCAGAGAAAACCACTCTGTGTTAGACAGTGCGGACAAAAGCAAACGTCAAGGAAACAGAGAAACAGCCAGAGTCTCACGGCAAGAGAAAAGGAGCAAGAACATGGATGATGGGAATAGAGTCTTTAAACCAAAAATGAATCGGGTACAGTAGCTGGCACTTTGAGAGTGCGAGGCCAGAGTGCCCACTGCTAACGGCCTCACGGTGGACAGCCGCTGCCCGGCTCAGAGGCCGCCCTCCGCGGCCCGAGCGCCCGGAGAAATGCAGTCCGCTCTCCAGGGCAGGCCACTCCCACGGGGAGCGCGCAGGGGCTCTGGGCCCCGGCCGCAGGGACCAGGCAGACGCTGGACGGCTGCCTGTGGTGCGCTCCCGAGCCAGGAGCGGCGACCTCTCGTGTGGAAAGGGGGGCTGTGACTCACTTAACTGAGCCCCAACGTTCACATCCTCAGAGATGACTTATTTCCTAGAGTGAACTCCGAGGATCACTGTTAGATCGGAGCGAGGAGAAAGTGTAAATGTGAAACACGTCGCCGCGTTGGCCAAACGAACGCTGTTAGACTGGAGCACAAGCCCCTCCGCCCCCTGGGAAACGCCTTCGGCCCCGGCGTGGGATGCGGCTCCTGTGCACAGGCCCACAGCAGGGCTGGTGGGACCCACGGGGCCGCCCCCGCTCCCCTGGCAGGCGCAGCGAGGGCAGAGGACGAGGCAACTCCAGCCACGGCCACCAGGAAGTTACGACCCCTGTAAGACACAGGGTCCTCCGGGCTGACGGGGACAGGCTGGAGACCAGCTCCCTCGCCGGCAGGAGGAACATCTTGCCGTCCCGACCTTGGAGCCCCGCCTCCAGCGCACCCCACACTGGGAGCTCACTCTGTCCCACTGGGCTGGGGCGGGCTCCCAGGTGCCACTGAAAGACAGAGATGAGGAAGCAGACCCCGCTTCCGTGTCCTTGTCCTCAGGGGATGGCGACAGTCCCTGGCCCTCGGGTGCCGGTGCCCGCACTGCCCGTTTCCGTTCACTGTCCCCCGCCCACGGCCCCGGCCCAGCCCGGGCCATCTCCTCGGGACACCGGGGCTCAGCAGCCGCACTGGTCAGTCCCGAGGTTGCACAACACCGCGTGACTAACACGTGAGCGCTGACGCCTGTTTCTTCAGAAGCATTCTTACCGTCTCCAGCTCCTGCAGGGCTCTGGAATGGCCTCCTTTAGTTAAAACATCCAGTAAGCTGTCTGCCATGACGTATGGGTAATCCTGGCATGTGGCCAGAAACTCGTGGACACTGAAAGCGAGGGAGTGGGGAAAGTCAGCGCTGTGTCCAGAGCATGACGTCCAGCGGCCCACCAGGCCCGCCCCTGCATCCATGTGCTCGTCCCCCAGGCTCAGACTCCCCGGGAGAGAACCACACGGTGCCCACAGGGCAGTGAGGTGAGCCACTGGGGGCGGGGCAGAGGGGAGTGAGGGGCGGCCCTGGGGCTCCAGCCCCGCCCCTGCTCCCTCCCTCAGGGCATCTGCCCCACCCAGAGCCTCCTCCCTCACGCAGCCTCTGCCCCAGCCACACCCTCCAGGTGCTGGAGTGCGGATCCGTGCGGGAGGAGAGCTAGGCACTCTGAACACCGAGGGGCGACTCACCTGAAGTCGCTGGAGACGTCTGAGTCGTCGTCCCCGTAGGTCGAGTAGATTAGGTCGGAGTCGTCCTTGCTGATGTTGGCAAACGTGGAGTCGTAGTGAGGTGCGTAGGAACTGTAGGGCCCGTAGTTCAGGTACAGCACTGTGGGCCAAGGGTGAACACTTGACTGCCCCGCGTCGCCTGTGCTCCAGCCCCCCCCCCCTTCGCTGCTGCTGCAGGAGGGGCTGCTCCCGCCCGGCCCCACTCCCGCGCCCACGGGCCTGCAGCCTGAGGCCGACCGCCCCCCCCCACAGACGTTCCCTGGAGTCGCTGCTCCAGGGCCTTCTCCCCCACAACGGGAGAGGGAATAGAGCGAGACTCGTTTTGAACATTAATATGTAATTTCCCATTTTTTCTGAATTTAGTAAAATAGCTAAGTGATTAACGTGGCACAATCATCAGCGAGAGAGCCCGAGAAGGAAACAGCATGTGGTCACGGCCCCGGGCCACCTCACCTGGGGTCACCCTGTTCCTCTTGTCCTCCTTGAACCCCTGCAGGGTGTTCACCCCGGACTGCAGCCGGCCCGTGGTCATGCCCAGCCGCACGGGGCAGTAGCCGGGCTCTGGAACGCAAGGCCGCGCGGTGAGACGGGGAGGCTGGCCGAGCGGCGCCCTGCCCGGAGCTGGCGCGCACGCAGCTCCACGCCACCTGCCTGTCTGACGTGCTGGAGGCGGGGGTGGAGGGGGCCCTTGCCGTCGCCCCCACTTCTATGGTGAGGAAACCTGAGCTTGGACAGGCAGGCCGGTGGCCAGGACCCAAACCTGGCCGTCCCCATCACACTCTCCTGCCCCGGGCTCTCGCAGTCACCCTGCACCGCACTCGGAACTGCGGTTGAGAAGTGGGACCTCCGCCTGTGACGACGAAGTGAGCCAGCGGGAACGGCCGGTGAGAGGCCGAGAGGGGGGACAGCCTCAGGGCCAGCGCGCACAAGACACGGGGAAGGAGCGTGCGGGAAGGAGCGTGCGCAGTGAGGGGCGGCCCCTGAGGACGTGGCTCCGGACTCAGGCCGAGCAGCCCAGCTGCCGGAGCGCCGTCCCGACGCACCGAGGAGGCGGGTTCTAGCCCTGGTCGGGGCACACGCAAGACTCAGCCAGTGAGGGCATCAGCGAGTGGAACAACAAATTGGTGTGTCTCCCTCGTAAAAGGTCAGTAACGACGTGACCTCCACACGCCAGGAACCAGCCCCTGGGACGACACCGGGCTCTGCAACGAGCAGGACGGTGCCAGGAGGAGACATGGTCTCTGGCCGCACCCACGGGTGCACCCTCCTCGACTGGAGTCCTGGCCTTTGTGCTGTGAGCGCCCTGCCCCAGCGGCTCTGAGAAAAGTCCCCCTCCCCTCTCCCAGGGAGCGGCCCTGCGCTGGTGTCCCCCAGTGGGCACTGGCCCCTCCACCTTAAACCAGGAGCAGGCCCGGGGAGGGGGGCCAAGCCAGCTCTGCCGGTTTGCTGGTGTCCAGACACCAGCGCAGCCACACTCCTGGCGCCGCTGAGGGGGCCGTGCGGCTGGGGTCACAAGCGGGACTCTGAGCTGCCCGTGGAAGCGGCCCAGGGCAGAGACCTGCATTCCCAGCAGACTCGGCCCCGGAGCGCTCCTTCAGGGCGCGGGAAAGCCAGGCGGCTGTCAACCGAGACCCGCGCTGCAGGCCGAGTTCTCTGCAGACCACGTGACAGCCGGAGTCCCCCCCACCCAGGCCTGCCGCACCCCCACCCCACCACTGCCCCCTGCAGAGGGGACGTTCACCCGCACCCGCCTTCCGAGAACCCACCTCCTACCACGGGGTCCGCCGGGTGCAGGAGGCCCAGCGTCGTCGTCCCGTCTGGTTTTCTTCTTTCAAACTCGCACTGCAACGACCGGAAGCATTCACACGGCATCAGCGGTTCTGCACGTATCATGCTTGTGTGCACGCATGCGCACGGATGGCCCTGGAAGCCTCACTACAGCCACACCCACGCTGCGGGGGCTGTCCATTGCACCGCACTCGGGGCACGGCTCCCACACCCGCCTGTGGACACACGTGCCGACGGGCGGGAAGACGAGGACTCGGAAAACCTCGGCATCGGACAGAGCGCCGTGGGTGCCCCAGGCCTCCTCCTGCTGCCCGCGCAGCTCAGGGGGACACGGAAGGCCAGGAGGGGGCGGCCTGCCTGAAGTCACGTGTGAACCCTGGTTTTAAAACCAGCGTGTTAAACGTCATTTCAGAAGACCAGAGTATAAATGTTTTCTTGTAAGCTTAAAACAAAGCACGTGGTTCACCTTCCAATTTTAGAACACATCAACCTCACTACAGCCCCAGCACTAGAGGGCGACACTGAGCACGGAGCTCACGCGCGAACGCTGACTTCTCCAGCCCGAGGGCCACGCGGGGGCTCCGAGGCAGGTGCGGGCCGGGGCACACAGGTGCCGAAGCATGAGCGCCCGCACCGCCCGACTCGGGGCCGGGAAGGGAAGGGACGCCCGTCACCTGACTGTGCGCCAGCCGCCGGGTCAGCTTCCCTCCGGACTCCCTCACGATGCGGTCGATCTGCTCCTGCTCCCTCTCCAGGTTCTGGCCCCTCGCCCTGTCTTCAGCCACGTCCCTGTCCTTCCTGGAAGCACACGCTGCCGCTGAGCGCGGGAGGAGACCAGGTGGAAAGAGCCCCCACCGTGAACGCAGCAGAAGCAGGACGCGCGGGCCCAATCCGACCCCCTGGGAAGGGCCGGCACCCCAGGGAGAGGTGCCCCGGGTTGGTCAGCTCGCCCCCTGCCTGTGGGCCCAGAGCCCTTTACCCCGAAGAACCTGGGTCTCCGCACACCCACAATTTGAAATGACTTCTGCCGGGAACGTATTTTGAAGGCAGAGAGAATTTCAAGTTTGACTTTTCAAATTAAAAATAAACACACATTCACAATGTATAAACCTTCGAGACAAAAACTTGTCACAAGGTTCCGTCCTTTGCACCGTGACTGCCGGGCGTCAGCGCGAGGGGCTGGTCCTGCCGGCTGCGGCCCCGAGGGGCCGTGGGAAGTCACCGCTGCCCCGCCCCCCACCTTCTGGAGGGAGACACGCCCCGTCTCCTCGAGGCGCCCTTACCGGCTCTCTCTATGGGGTGCAGTGAGAAGCACACGTTTCCCCTGGACAAACGCTGCTCCCGGAGACGCCCCACAGCGCCGCGCGAGAGGAGGGCGCCACGCCACAGACTGGGCCCGCCACGCTCGGCCCACCCACCAGGGGCTGACGAGCACCCAGCCCCCAGGGCGGGCACTGGGTCACTACCCCCCTCCCGAGCTGGAGAAAGGCAGCCGGCCGCAGGGCTGCGGACGCTTTACTTTTTGTTCTCCTTGCCGGGGCTCCTGAAGGCCTGGGGCTCCGCCTCGCCCCCCGCGTCCTCCCTGTCCGCGGGCCAGCAGCCGCTGTCCTCCCCGCTCTGCGAGGCGTCTGCTCTGTCCTGCTGCTTTCGGCTCTTCTGCAGGTCTGCCATGAATTCTATGCTCTGCTTCAGGCTCTGGATTCTCTCCTGAAAATGTTCAAGGACAGACACTGTTATCGTACGGCTGTCATTCACTTTTAAAGTCACGCACCGCGTGTCTCCCGAGAGCTTGCACTCCCCTCGTGATTAACTCCAGAAGAAAACCAAGGAATGTCGTTACACCGATGGCATTGTACTTAGGGACCGGGCCAGCGTCCACCCCTTCAGTGCAGAAGACTCCACTCCTGGCACGGGAGAATGCTTTACAAGGTCGCTGCGTCACTGGGACGCTCGCGGAAGCGGGCGTATGGGCAAAGACTAAACATTCTTCGTGGTGCTATTTCTAACAAGTCAGATTTGGTTTAATGGCACGTTGACATTTTCTACTTAACAGAATGGCTTATTGTTTGAATTTTGGGAACTAACAGGGTCTTCAACCCCACAGCACGTGAAGTCTCCTTATATTCCGCACCCTAGGACGGCTGGCGGTGGCTGATGCCGCTGGGACAACGCCACGCTTTCGAGACCCGGAGGCGGTGAGCGCGGCTCCTTTCTCAGAGTGCGCAGCGGCTCTTGTCACCGACGGAGTCTGGTTTCTGTTTCGAGAAGTGCGTGCCTGACGCCCCACCACCCTGGTGGGCTGTGGGGTTGTGCAGCGGCCGGGGCCTCAGGGCCCGAGGGCCCGAGGGCCCGACGGCCGGGAGGCAGGTCTGCTCAGGGTCGCATAGCAACAGCAGCGAAGCCTTCCGCAGATCCACAGGAACTGGGGACCAGAGGGCATTCAGATAAGAGCAGCACAGCCCAGAAACGCCAAGTGACTCCTCCGAGGTCGCCTCAGAAGCAGGCCTTCGAGCAGGACTCGCCTGCCGGGACTGCCAGCAGCGTGGGTGGTGAGAGCCCCGAGAACACGAGCTCGTTATTTTTACAGAGCTTTTATTTTAAAGTCGTCTTAGAAGTACTCAAGTAATGCATTTGGTTCTAGGCAGAGACGTGGGTGGAGGAGAAAGTCAAAGCCTTGTTAACTCACTATCTAGCGAGGAGCGGGGTTGGCAGCTTTATCACCCCAGGGTTTTTCTAAGCGTTGTGCCTGTCAGCCAACTGGGATTTCACCAGACACCTGAGTACCAGAGTGTTTTTCACTTAGTAAATGATAAGCATTTCCCGTCCATATCATTAAATATTCTTTACAGTGCTTCTAATAGTCATGTAGTAATTCATCCTATTTTATGTACCACAATTTAGTTAATAACCTCTCATCAGATGTTTAGATTATTTCAAAGTTTCCACCGTTACAATCTACATGTCTCATGAAGATTATTGTAAATAATCGAAGAATCTAAAAATCTCTCTTTAGGATAAATTCCTAAAAATGGGAACACAAGGTCAAAGGTAATAAGTATTTTTCAGGATTTGCTATTTCCTGCAGACTGCCTTTCAGAAAAGCAGTATCAATTTCTATGTTACTGTTTGAAAATTTCTCCAAGTCCTTGTGTCAAATAGTGTAATTTTTAAAAAACTGCCAATTTGACTATTAAAAACGTGTCTTATTTGAATGCATACTTAAAAAATATCAGGGAGCGTGACTATTTCTGTAACTGTCACTGGCCACGTGTGTTCCCTGGGGACTGTCCCGAGGCCATCTCTCGCCACTCTGCACCGCCAGCACCCGACTCGGGCGGCGCCCCGTGAGCTCCCGGGGGGGCGGGGCACCGACTTCTCCCCAAGCTTTTCATTCCCACCCCAGAATTCACAAAGCAGAACCCCAGCAAGAACATGTGGGGTATTTTGTTTTTTGGTACCGTAACATGCACAAAATTAAAATAATTCATTTTAGAGGAATTTTCAACATTTTGACACAAGTAATGGAAAAAAAAGTTGAGTTTAATTAACTTTACTTTGAAAGCAATGACTTTTTGGTAATTATAATGTCTCCAAATCAGCACACTGTCTACCAGCCCCCAGTTTTACAATGTAAGTGACGGCCTCGCCGACCCCCACCGGAGAGCTTACCTGCACACCAGGGGGCCGGGGCTCCCGTCGGGGCTCCCAGCTCCCGGGGAGAGAGCTCGGCCGCACAGCAGGGCGCCGACAGCCGGGACTCGCACCCGGCGGGTCCGCCCCCAAAGCCGCTGCGCCACAGTGCCGCCCGAGCTGCTCCGTCCGAGTCGCCACGGGGCGGCACCCTCGTGCTTATTAACGACGGAAAGAGTCACTCTACGTGTGCCCGCTCCTCACGAAAGCGAGGTGGGCCGGTCAGCGCGAGCGAGCGAGTGTGTGTGTGTGTGTGTGTGTCTGGAGAAACAACGGAGGGCCGCTCTACAACCTTTGCACCGAGCACTCAAGACAAGGACCTTTTAAAAGACACCATTCACGGAGGGCGCGCTGGGCTGTCCCGGGAACACTGCTATTTGAGGAATTAGCTCAGAAGGTCTAACTCTAAACATTTAAAATCACGGTGGTAAGCAAGGAGGGATCCCTCCCATCTCGGGTGGGGAGCACAGTCAGCAGGAAGCTAGCACAGAGGACGGGCAGGGTGCCCCAACAGGGAGGGGTTTGAAAAAAGGAAGACAACAGAGACAGAAAAGGGAAAGCGGAGAAGACACTCCATTTCCTGTGCCTCCTACCGCCCCACCCCCCGCGGAACCCAGGGGATGCCGGGCTCTCCTGCAGTCACCCCCACGACGGGGTGCGGAGGGGTGGACGGTGAGTGGCGGCAGCCGCGGCGAATCGAGCGGACGGACCGGCTCGGGAAGCGCTCTCCCTGTGACCCACGCCTCCTCCCACAGACCCGGCGCACACTGTGGAGCGACCAGGGGTTGCAGTCACCCTCACACACGGTAGTGACCGGCACCCGCAGGTTTTGACACCTGGACTATGGCTCGCTCTGCACCCTAGGCCTTTCTGCCGAGGCGGGGACGGACATTTCACATCCCGTCACCGCCTCTCCTGGCCTGCACGGGACGGGCAGCCGGCCTGCACCCGTCTCCCAGCCCCCAGGAGAGGACGGGGAGGGGCGCTGTCCGAACACTGGAGGGGCGCGAGAAGTGTCTCCAGTCCAGACGGTTTCCTCTCTCCCGCGAGGGGATCCAGGAACCCCTCGGAGCCCAGCACGGACACGCAGACACGTGCACACCCAGGCGACCGTGAACGTGGAACCGACCCGGATGGTCCCATCAACGCTGGAGAGCCACGTGCAGCTGTGACTCACCCCTGCTGTTCTGACACTCCCCTGGGCCTGAGCTCACGCTCTTCCTTCTGCTGCGGGGAGGAGCAGGCCCTATCTTGGGTCACTTCCTGTCCCCCACAGCTCAGAGTGGAGCCTCAAACACACGCCCTATCCCGGGAGCCCCCTTCTTCTCCCGCACAGATCACCTTGGTTCACCCTCCCCAGGGGGCCAGGGCCTCGCCCCTGAGGGCCCACGCCACCTTCTGCCCCCAGCATGTCCAGAGCACGCAGCCTCGAAGAGGGGCCTGCGCCCTGTGCCCATCCCTCCCGCCCAGAACACCCCTCCAGGCCCAGAGCTTGTCCTCCAGGGAGGGCGGGCCTGCTCCCAAGCTGCGGGGTCCCCGACAGTTCCCGGGTGGTCCCCAAGCTGCACCAGAACTTCAGGCCCAACCTGACAGAGAGCTCCCCTCCCAAGAGGTTTCACAGTTCACCCCCTCAGTTTTAATCCTGGAACCTTATCCTGGAATCCCAGTTGACGTTTCTTTCACAGCAAATATCTGGTGAGTATCAATTCAAGGGCCTCATGTAAATAATTACAAGCGAATACCAGTATTTATTCGTATCGTTTCCAAAGACCCTTCCTGCTGAATTTTCTCCTCTGTATCACTACATTTTTTTTTCGTGCACTATTTCAACTTTAACAGGATCTGCCTGTAATACAACAAACCAGTTCTGAAGCGGATCTGTACCACTATGACCAGAACACAAAGGAATATGAATTTTTTAATTACTACTACTTACGACAAAGGATTTCCTTTACCTGGCTAAGAATTTTCATTCCCGAGTGCAACAGCTTCTTCGCGGCTTTGTAGTAAATGGTCTCCGGCTTGTTGTAGATCATAGCATTAGTGCACATGAGTTTGAAGTGGTCCTGCGGAGAGAGCAGCAAGGGGAAGACGCATTGGAACGAAACAGAGCGCCCTCCTTTCCTGTTCTGAAACCATACGGGTCTTCAAAACTGAACAAAAACCCCTGCCCCCTTCTTTCCCTGTTCATCAGACATTAATAGCAATTTACTAAGTTTTAAGACTCACACACAAAACAAATACTGCTAGACTAATTTAAATATCCTACATTCTTTTCCAAATTCTGAAACTTTTCATAACTGTATATAAACTTCACTTTTACTTTTTACATTTTATTGAGTATGCTATCAGAGTTGTGCTGATTTTTCCCTCTTGCACCCCCTCCACCCGGCACCCGCGCTCCCTCGGGCAGTCCCCCCACCGTCGTTCACGTCCACGGGTCCTGCGTGTGAGTTCCTTGGCTGCCCCATCTCCTGTGCTGCACTTGACGCCCCCAAGGCTGTCCTGTAACCCCGTGTGTGCTTCTCAGTGCCCTCACCTCTGCACCCCTCCCCCACACCCCTCCAATCTGGCAACCATCCAAACACTCTCTGTATCCATGATTCTGTCCGTTCTTGTTGGACTAGTTTGTTTAGATCCAATTGTCAATACATTTGTATTTTTGCCATTTTACTGTTCACAGTTTTGATCTTCTTCTTTTCCTTAAGTAAGTCCCTTTAACATTTCATGTAATAACGGTTTGGTGATGATGAACTCCTTTAGTTTTTTCTCCTCTGGGAAGCTCTTGATCTGCCCTTCGATTTTAAACGGTAGCTTTGCTGGGCAGAGCAGTCTTGGCTGGAAGTCCCTGCTTTTCGCAACTTTGAATATTTCTCGCCAATTCCTTCTTGCCTATAAAGTTTGAGAAATCAGCTGACAGTCTTAGGGCAACTTCCCTGTAGGTAACTGACTTCTTTTCTCCTGCTGCTTTTAAGATCCTCTCTTTATCTTCAACCTTTGGCATTTTAATTATGATGTGTCTTGGAGTGGGCCTCTTTGCATCCCTCTTGTTTGGGACTCTGTGCTTCCTGGACCTGCATGTCTATTTCCTTCACCAAATTAGGGAAGTTTTTTCTTTTGCTATTTTTTCAAATAGACTTTCAATTTCTTGCTCTTTCCCTTCTCTTTCTGGCCCCTCTAGGAAGTTTTCCCGGAGGCTGCTTATACTATCCTCATTTGGGGGGATTCTTTTCTCTTGGTTGCTCTTTGATTCCCTGTGCTCCATACCATTGATCTGAACCTCAGCTCCATCCACTCTACTGTTGTTTCGCTGTGAGTTGTCGTTTATTTCAGTTGGTGACTCCTTCACTTCTGACTGAGTCTTCTTTATGCTGCTGAGGTCCGAAGTTCCTCGAGCAGCCTTATAACCAATGTTTTGAACTCTGCATCTGATAGATTGCTTAGTTCCATTTCATTTAGTTCTTTTTCTGGAGTTTTCAT
Source organism: Phyllostomus discolor (assembly GCF_004126475.2). Classification (NCBI taxonomy): domain Eukaryota; kingdom Metazoa; phylum Chordata; class Mammalia; order Chiroptera; family Phyllostomidae; genus Phyllostomus; species Phyllostomus discolor. The sequence goes on from NC_040914.2 coordinate 49,163,033, forward strand.
CTGTTCTTTCATTTGGGCCATGTTGGTCTCCTCGTTTTGGCAGCCTCCCTGTGTTTGTTTCAATGTATTAGGTAGAGCTGCTTTGACGGTCTTTGTCTTGTGGCCTAACGTAGGAGGTGTCCTGTAGGGTACGGTGGCACATCCTCCCCTATCCCCCAGGCTGGGCGCTCCAGGTGCACCCTCTGTGTGGGCTGAGTACACCCTCCTCTTACAGTTGAGATTTGGTTGCTGTCAGCAGATCAATTGGAGAGATTTACCCAGCCCAGCCAGCTGCAAGGATTGGCTGGGACCACTGACCACAGCCTCCACCCATCTGATCCTGGAGGTTCAGCTGTGTAGGGGCAGGGCGGTGGCGCTCCAATGTGGTCTGTAGCTGTCCATTGGGTGTGCTGGCCCTGGGGCTTCCCAGGTGGTGCAGGCCAAGGTCAGCCCCACCTGTTTTGCCTGGGGACCCCCCTTCCTGAGCTGTAAAGCAACCTGAGATGGCCGCTACTTGTGCTGGGCTTGGGGAGACCCAGGTGAAGCCAGCTGTGAATCAGTGCTGTGCCTGGGGCTCACTGAGACCAGCTGCTGCCTATCCGAGAGGATTTAGGAACCTGTGAAGCAAGAGGCAAGGCCAGCCATTCATATGGAAAAGCGGCTTGGGCGGGCCCTTAAACTGAGTGGGGCGGAGCCTCTGGGGATGGCCAAGGCCGGTCACACAAGTTTTCGCCAGGTTGATGGAGTCTCAGGAATGGCACCAGCCTGCCGGCTCTGTGGAGGGAGGATTTAGGAAAGGGAGAATGGCCTCTGCTCGCCTTGACGCCAGACACTTCAGCCCCTCCCTTTATGCCCCTGGTGCCTCTCAAACGGCTGCCCCGGTGCTGCGGCTCGGAGGAAGTGAGTCTGAGGAGGTGAGTCCCTGTGTGGGTGTTTTAAGAGGAACTGCTTGGGGCTCTAGCAGTTTCTTCCACCAACTCAATCCCCGCTGGATTTTGTGACGTTGTGGGGATTTATCTTCCTGGCACTGGAACGCTGGTCTGGGGGCCTGGTGTGGGGCTGGGGACTCCTTGCTCCCGAGATATCCTTCCTGAATTTTTATCCGCCACAGGTGGGTGTGGGACCAGCCTGTTCCACATCTCTGCCCCTCCTACCAGTCTGGACGGATGTGGTTTCTGTAATTCTGTAGTTGTCAGACTTCCATTCAACTCGATTTCTGACGGTTCTGAGCGATGGTTGTTCTGTATTTTAACTGTAACTTTAATGTGGCTGTGCGAAGAGGGGAGCTGTATCTGCCTGTCCTGCCATCTTGACCAGAGCCCCCCCCATAACTGTATGCAAACTGTAGATACCAAGATGAAAATTCTAGTCTTACTGCACAAAAAGAAACTATCATATATTTAATAGAGTACTCTTGACTGAGTAGCTAATCTAATTAGAAATATCACTCTTGGTTTTATAAAATATCCGAAGTTTCCATTTATTTATGAATTAAATACTTTGTTTCAGGTCTTGACTGAAACCTGGGAACAGTGAGTGCTAAGTTACCACAACTGATCCCACTAAATCCAAATCACCTGAGCAAAAATGTTACAACATTTACACTGATTTTCTTTTAGCTGTTTGGGTGCTACTATAAGCTGAACATAATTTGCAGAATGTTGCGACAATCGTGCCAGTGTGAAATAAACCGCACAATCTCAAAGAGCTAAAACACAGGAACGGAGTAGCCAAATTACCCAGCGGCACTTTGGTCTGAGCGCCGGAGCACACAGATGTGCTGGAGAAGGCAACCCCACAGCATATTTTCATGGTGAAGTAATTTTTACTTTGTAGAGATGTGAGAGTAATTATGCCAGGGCCTTACTAAGTTAAAATGATAAAAACCAAACAAAATAAGAATCTGATTCCCCCAAACGAACTCTCCCCGACCCAACCCTTCAAAGCCGCTGCTTCCTCAGTGGCGACCACCGAGAACACGGCCTGGAACCGGACCAGGTGGGAACCGGGCCAGGTGGACTGAGCGTCGTGTGACAGCACACGAGAAGCCTGACTCCGGGGTCACAGCTGGTGCTGAACTCTAAGTGGACGAGTCCACATGGACCTCCGGCCCTGGCCAAGTCGCTAACCAGCCGGGGCTGTGCCAGGCCCTGCAGCTCTCACGCGATCAGAGCCAGGGGCCCGTGCACACGCACACGCACACGCACACAGGCCTTTTCATGTGACAGGAGCAGGCTCCCAGCCCCCTAGGGGCTCGCTCGTGGCTGCCCGAAGGACCACAGGCTAAGCTGGCACGGAAGTTCTGACAAGCTTCCTCCGTCCACTAGGAGTTACTGAATATACACTTGGGGGAAGGAGAGGCAGGCGGGGGCTGATCTGGCACGGCACCGGCACAGGCCGCGGGGCTCGGCCGTCCTGTGCCAGGCGTCCCTGGGCTCTTCTGTATGGGCACCTGGTCATCCGAAAAGCTGAGCGACCTTTCCGCATACTTTTCATGTAATTAAAAAATATCTCCAACAGCCTAATGAGCTGGATGAGCTAGTAAATATTACTTTGGGTTACTGAAAAAAAAAAAAAACACAAAAAACAATGCAGTAATGTAGAAAATTCCAAAGAGTTTAAAAATACTTGTTCATTTCCATTATGATCAGCCTGAGCCATTCGCTCAAAAACACTTAGGGGCACACTGCTTCCTCCTCCTGTCACCACAAGGGGAAGATCAGAGGAGAACTGTTCACAAAAAGAAGAAAAAAACAAAACTGTTAACATTTTTTCCATTAAGCAATAATAAAGTCAGAAATATGCTGAAATAAACAGTTCTAGCCTAATTCTCACCAGATGAAAAATTGGGGAAAATTTCCACCTCTCAACACACGAGAACGTAATGCCAGTTCCTCAGAGTAGGGGAATGTTATCTATACATTCAGACGGACAGTAAAGACAGAATTAGGTCCTGGTGTTCATCATAAATCTCAGCTGATTGACATGTGGGTGAAAAACAGAGCAAGTAAATACTGTTCACTGTCTCGTTTTCCTTTGTAACTGACCAGGGCCCGCCCTTAGGTCAGGGGACACGACCGTGTGCCTGCAGAAAAAATAAAGGCAACCAGGCATCTCTCCACACCAGTTCAGTTTGGGGTCGTTTGGCACAAAGCCAATTTGAAAGCGCATGGTGGTTTTTTCTGTGGAAGATTAAAAAGCGAAGTATCACCTCTCAAATCAACATATACCAAGAATATGTAAAGACAGAAAAAACTTCAGCTATAACATTAGGCATATACATAACTTTGGTGGCTTGTAGGTTCTTGCAAGTTTCTCAGTTTCTCCCTTTTAAAATGGAAAGGGATGTGCTCAACAAATACTGATGAGCACGTGTGAATGAACTTAGGAGCAACTGACTTCCACCAAACTAGACACTGCAATTAAACCTGTTTAGTATTTCTAGATAAGCCAATTTATTCTCTATTTCAAAAGATATGCACACCTTAGGTGTCTAGGAAAAAACTACTCTAATTCAGTTTCACTGAAGTACCAATTTTACCTGTATTGATCTGAAATTAAAAATCAAGTATCTTTTCAAGACCTCCAACATAATAGAAGAACAGATAGCTTAATTCATCTGATTTTGTATCTCCAAGCTTAAAAATGTTTTCAAAGACAAAAATATACACAGATTTTTTGGATTAAAATAAACTTAACTGTTTGTAAAACAAGAGCGCCATCAGAAAGATTACGCACACCTGCCACGCAGGTCTCTCCCTCCGGAGCCTGCCCCCGGGTGAGTGAAGGCGCGCAGCTGGCGCCCCAGTCCCCACCCGCCCCGCACCGCAGCGCACACTGCTGCCGCTACCTTCAGCTCCTCTATGGACTGGTAGTCGTTGTTCTTGATCTTCTCTCTCATGGTGCTGAAGTCCATGGGGTGTTTAATGATCATGGAGTAGCCGGGGGCGATAAAATCAGTCACGGGAAATGAAAAGAAAGCACTTGGGTCTTTTCTGTGAAGAGATAAAAGGTGTAGTTGTATCTCTACTACAAACACATCTGCGGGTCTAGGAGCACAAGTCAGAGGAGCCCTCAGATGCAGAAAGAATCTGTAGTACGCTAACATGTTTTCCGCTGAACACTGAAGGAATAATTTTAAAGACTGATAACTAATTAATAACATAGTTAAGATGTTTTACATACTAATTGTCCTCTTAAAGTAGCACCTCCTGCACAGGGAAAAATGAAACAAATACAGAGCCTAACCGACCAACGTGTTGGCCTTTGGGAGACCGGTACTGCGCGTTTCCACCAGCCACAGGCGAAGAGGCAGAGGCGGTGACGACGGGCCCACACGCGCAGCCTTTCCCAGGGGTTTCTAACTACGGGCTCCGACTCCTGGGGGGCCGCACGGTGACCGCGTCCCTGTGAGCAAATGCATTTCTGAGTCAATGGATGTGACTGCTATTGTGTGTATGTCAGGGGGAGGGCCTGGGGGGACCGTTTAAAAAACTGACGCTGGGAAGGTCCTCATGGCTGTGCGTGAGAATCATCAGAGGAGCTTTATAAAAAATTCAATGTATGATCCAAAAATTTATATGAAGCCAAAAAAAGACCCCAAATAGCTCACCAATCTTGAGGAAGAAGAAGAGGTATCACAACACCTGGTGTCAGACTATACTACAAAGCCAGTGTCATCAAAATGGCCTGGTACTGGCATAAGAACAGACACACAGATCCACGGCACAGGACAGAGAGCCCAGAAATAAGCCCCCGTCTCTATGGCCCATCACTATTTGACAAAGGGGGCACGAGCCCACAATGGTGTAAAGACAGTCTCCTCAGTAAACAGTGCTGGGACAGCCGGACAGACACGTGCAGACAAACAGGACCGCATCAAGCGGAAGAGCTGCCGCCCAGCTCAAGAAAACCACCAGCAAGTGAAAAGAGGACCCACTGTGTGGTAGAGCGTGTCTGCTAATGACACGTGTGATGAGGGGTTCATCTCCAACATACACAAAGGACTTACACACCAGGAAGACAACCCGATTAGGAAATGGCAAAGGACCTGAACAGGCACTTCCAAAGAGGGCATACAGGTGGCTGGCAGACATGAAAAGATGCTGTGTCACTAGTCACGAGACATGTGAACTAAACCCACAATGAGCCATCACCTCGCACCGGCGGGAGCGCTGCAGACCAGCAGACCGGTGCTGGCGAGGACGCGGGAGAGGGCACTGCCGTGCACGGTCAGTGGGAGCGCAGATGGCGCGGCCACCGTGGGGAGCAGTAGAGTCTCCTCAGAAAATAAAAATGGAACTGCCTCCTGACCCGGTGACCCTACTCCTAGCAGCAGATCCTGAGAGCCCCAGAGCACCGGCTGGAGAGCACACACGCACCCCAGGGTCACAGCAACGTCACTCACAACAGGCAAGATCCGGGGACAGCCCGGGGGCCCACCGACACACTTCCACAACGGAATGCGACGTGGCCGCACACCCAAGTTCTCTTGCTCCGATAATCACGACAATCAACGTGGCCTAAACGACACGGACAGCCCCAACCTGGGGCGTGTGTCTGCCCTTCGCCAGGCCCCGCGGCCAGGGCTGGACGTGTGTGACGGCCCGTCCTCACGGAAGCCCTCCGGGAAGTGCCGTCTCTGCTCAGAGCGGGTGAGGACGCCGACCCGGCGGTCAGGCCCTCCGCTCCGGGCCGCCGGTCTAACGGGAGACAGCTGGGAGGGGACCCGGGTCCACATGAGCCCGCCTCTGCTCTTCCCAGCGTGGTGCCCGAGCAGCGAGCCCAGACGGGGACTTGGACACGCAGGAATATCCAGTGTGGAGCCCGCACGCGCGGCCACCCGCAGCGGTCCCTGCGAAGACCGCCCCGGCGTCGCTGCAGGACCTCCTCAGGGCAGACCGCCTGCGCCCCGAGAACTGGCCACCGGGCCGACCGAGGATGGCTCTCCTCCCTGAGGTCGGGGACGCTCCTTGCCAGCACCGGGGCCCGACCCACCCAGCCACCGCGGCCGCTTAGAGCTGCGTGGCCTGGACTGTCCTCCTGGAGCCACGTGGCCGTCCCTGGACTGAGACATGATCTCGAGCAGATTTCTTTCAAGGCGACGTTTTTAACTCACATTCCAGCCTTTCGAGAAAATTAAAAGGCCGCCAAAGCACGGGAGTCACACGTTCTAATTCAGTTGGGATGTCCAGTACTTACCCGCTCACCCTTGTGGGACAAGTGAGGAGTTATTTACTCGAGCATAAAGATTTGAGATGAAATGTTTTCAACTACTCCGTAAAGCCACAAAGGGGGGGAGGCTACCGACTTGCGACCGGAACTGCCCGCAGAGACGAACAGGTGAGGAGCACGGACCGCATCGCAGGGGCGGCTGGCCCTCGGCCAGCACGGCTTCGACGGCAGCCGACACAAAACCGCACATCTGCTTAAGACAGCACGAGAACTTTTTTGTGACTGTGTGTGGCAGTGTGTTGAACACGTGGCCCAGAACAACTCTTCTCCCTCCAGTGTGGCCCAGGGACGCCGAAGGCTGGAAACCCCTGCTAGTGGTTTCATCTTTAACCATGGCTCGTGGCGCGCTCTGGGGTCCACCCTGAAGCGCAGGACAGCGAGAGGGAGGCTCCCCGTGAGAACTCGGGCCCCGCCCCCACGAGCCCTCTGCCAGCACGGTCACTGTCTTTCAGCGGAAAACCGCAATTCTGAGCAAAGAAACGCGTCCAAGTAAGTATTTCACTGAAGACTGAGTTATTCTTTTCCCTTTTAAGAACTTAACATTAGCTTCATCTAGACACCGTGACTTTGAGAACACATTTCTGCATTTAAGAAGGTCACGGATCCTATTTATAGTGTCCTGTCGCTTCTCCCAGACTTGGTCATTGTCGGACTTGCGCAGCACGATAAGCATCGCACAAGTATACAAAAGGCATTTTTATCTGTTAGCAAAGTGGAAATGTCCGTGCTGTTTACTTCTGGTCTAAAGCTTTAACATCAGAAGGTACTTCAAATTAGGAAGAAATTTGCCATTAAGAGTATTACGTAATACTCTTCAAGCTGCCAGTGAAAACAAACCAAATAAGAACATCTAACAGCCCGCCTCTCGGAGGCTTCTACTGCCAGGCAAAATATTTGTCATCCACTTTAAAATCAAGTACGCTTGGATTTAGGCCACAAAACGCAGCTTTGAATAATCAAAAATAGACAAGTGGTTTGGACACCATATTTCTCATTTCGATTTCCATGTCATAAAAATACTGGAAAAAACATTTACCTCTGCAACTGTCTCATCAGTTGATTCAAAGCTTCTTGAAGGGGCGTCTGTTCTACTTCTAGAGCAAAGAAGAAAGGAAAAGAGTGTTTTGAAAAGGAAGATGCTAGGCAGTATTATTTAGCTTATTTTACTTCTATACGACATCTCATATCCATCATTAAATCGCTCACGAAGAAATTCCATTTATCTTACGAATAAGTACGAGTTCAAACTGAAGCTAATTTAAAGCTCTTCCATGTCAGAAAAACGAGAAACTTAAAAATTCTAGTGAAAAGTGCTTTCACTTAAAAGTGAAAGCCCCGGCCGCTCCCCCCGGCTGTGGCCTCCCTCCGGGCAGCTGTCCCAACCTTCTTGCTTGGCCAGGGAGCTCGAGAGGGGCTTCTCGGGGGGCAGGTCCAGCCTGGCGGGGGCCTGGCCCTGGAGGTCCTTTTCGGCCTCGCTCTCCCCACGGTCCCGGTCTCGCTTCTTCCTGTCCTCCTAGACAGAACAGAGGGAGGTCACCGAGAAACAGGGGTTTCAGAGTACCTTTAGAACAAACTGTTTTAACGTCAGTGGAAAACAGTAAGACACTAGTGAACATGCTTAATAAAATCTTGACGTATTTTACTGCCACCTACTGGAAAGGGAGAGAATACCAGGTTCACCAAGGGGGTAAAAGGGATTTGACAGCAGATGCCAGGAGAAAACACTCAGAAAAATAATACCATTCATAACAGCAAGATAGCACACCTAGGAATAAGTCTGATAAAAAAAAGCTAATACATCTGGGAACAAATTATGAAACACTGCTGACAGGCCATCGTGGAGGAGGACCGGGACACGGGGAAACGCACCATGTTCGTGAACGGAAAGGGTCAGTTCTCTCCAAAGCAACCTACGCGTAAAACGTAACACCAACCCATGCGGTAAGATGGGGTCTTGCAGGGAACCTGAGAAGCCCATCCTGGAACTTACTCTGGAGCTCAAATCCAGAACCGTCAGAATGGTTTTGAGGAAGGTCCCCATTTCTCAAACAACAAAAACAAAACAAAAACCCCGAAACAGAAACAAGCAGAAGGCGAAACGTGGAGACCTGCCAGAGCTGGGTGCTCGGCGCCACAGTGACAGTTCTGTTCTGTGGTCGTTTTTTTTTTTTTAAGATTTTTTATTTATTTTTAGAGAGGGGAGGGAGGGAGGGAGGAAGAGGGGGAGAGAAACATCAATGTGCGGTTGCTGGGGTCATGGCCTGCAACTCAGGCATGTACTCTGACTGGGAATCGAACCTGCGATACCTTGGTTTGCAGTCCACGCTCAATCCACTGAGCTACGCCAGCCAGGGCTGGTCTGCGTTTTTTAAAATTAAATTTTGAAGTAAAATTGTGCAAAAAATGTCTATTCTGGGCTCTTGAGAATTAAGATTCTCAACAGGATCTTATCAGCTCAAAGTGTGGCCCCCAGCCAACCGGCAGCACCGGCATTATCTGGGGAGTTGCCAGAAACTCGAATTCTGGGTTCCCATGCTGGTGTCCAATTCCCACGTGCACCGCAATCACCTGAAGGTCCTGGTAGAACACGGACGCCTGGGCCCGTCCCCAGAACGAGGGGCCCAGCGGGCCGGGGACAGGGCCTGTGAGTGGCGTGACCGACGAGTTCCCAGGCCGCGGGTGCTGCTGGGCGGGGACCACACTGAGTGCCACTGAGAGGGGCTGCACGCTCTACTCTCGGGCCCACGCCTCTCCCACCCACAGGGGACCGGCTGGCTCCAGGGAGCAGGCGACTTCGGAACGCAGGTGAAGGAACCCGTTTCACCGCCTGGGCGCCCCCCTCACGTCTGGCCCCAGGCCACAACTGCACTGGCCGCACAGTTCGGCCGCCCTCTGGGCACGCTCCCAGCCCCCCCCGCCCCGCCAGCCCCCACAGGAAGGAGAGACGCTGGCCTCGAGACTCCCAGGACACCGTGGTCACACCCCCGTTTGCACTGGCCAGGCCCAGGCCTTCACTGCTCTCCCGCTGAGCTCCAGCAGGCCGGGAGCTGTGCCCTCCTTCTGGCCGGGGAGCCCGGGGAGCCCAGGGCAGAGGCTGGCAGGGAACAGGTGCCTGGCAACGATCTGTTGCATAAAAAAAATAGGTGGGCCTTGGCTCGGAGAGACACGGCTCTGCCGCCCTCAGAGCCGCCCTTCTCTGGGAAGAGGTGTCTGTGGGAGGGGCAAGGGGCAGGGCTGGCTGCCGCCCCAGATAAGCCACAGCAGCCCAGAGGTCCTGGGTGTGGCAGACGTCACAGCACACAAGTCAATGACTCGTGTTTTGAGAGAATTCCCACTTTGCTAATAATCACAGTTACTTGTTTCTCCTCCATAGTTACAAGCTTCCTCCACCTCCACACCTCAGTTAACCCCGCAAGGAAACGACAGTACCTGCCCCCTCACCAGGCTCCCCTATAGCAAAGGGCCGCCGTGCCGAACTGAGAACCCAGAACAGCGCCCGGCACACAGTGAACACTCCAGTGTCGGCTCCCACGGGTGGGCGTTCCCCTCGGGGCCTGCTATGGTGCTCACCAGCATTCGTTTATGTAAAACAAGCTTTCTGTTTTCATTAAGTTTTACTTAACCTCAGCTTTGTAAATATCCTACACGTTAATGCTTAAAGTGAAAAAATTTTAAAATAACTCATTTTATTCTGACAACACCCCAAGCGATGGGACCAGCCTGGCCCCCTGAGCAGCCAGCCCTGCAGGGGACCCGCAAAGCTGTCTGGACGGGGTCCGGAGCGGAGCCGCGATTTCTGGACAGGCCCGGGGCTCGGGAAGGAAGGATGCAGACCCTCGAGGAGCCCTCCCAGAGCAAGCCCTCCAGGGGGCTGCCTCCTCCCCCCACACAGGCTGCTCCCTGCCGACAGGGTCACATCACTGGGACCGGCTTTGCTCCCTCCTCCACTCAGAACACCTGACTCCACATGGCCTGCACGTTCAAGTTCAAACCCCCCACTCCGACATCTCACACCTCACCCCACCCTCCTCTTCACGCTCCTGCACGTCCCCACACACACCCTCACACCTGCCCCGCCTTCGGGCTCCCGTCCTGAATCCCCGATGTGGGGCGCCAGCGGCCTCACTGCTCATCTCTAGGCAGGAGCGAGCGTTCCACCACGGTCCGGCTCTTCAAGCCGGCCCAGGAGCAACGCTGGGGGTCAGCCTGCCTTGATGACACCTGCAGCAGCCGGTAAAACCTGACTCATGGCTTCATGCGTGTGGCCCTTTACGTTTAACCGCGCATCACTCGAAGAACACGGCCGCAGCTGAGCTGTCCGCCTTCGGATTTCGGAAGACCCGCTCCAGTGCGGCCTCCCGAGCGACGTGTCCCGGGGCTCCCCCCGCTGCAAGGGAACTCGGGAGCACGAGCATGAAAACTCGGCACCTGCCGGGCCCGATCCCTCTCCTCCACACGCTGCGAAGGGGCGGAGGCTGGCGGCGTGTCAGCGCCGGTGTTGGACGCAAGCCCCCAGGAGGGCAGGATGCCACTTCCTGCTCCCGCTCTCACCGCGCCACCGCAAGGAGCTACCCCGCCTCCCTGGCCTCCGTCTTCTCGCTCATAAAACGGAGGACAACACGAGCCAGCCGTCCCACTTATGGGAACGTGCCCGGACACGGGGAAGCCGGGTCCAGGGACCACGACATCTGCGTGTGCGGCAGCACTAGTTCCGACAGTGAGCAGGGGGAGCGGAGCCCACGCCGGTGAGGAACAGGCACGCGCAGTGTGGCTCGTACGCACGCAGTGTGGCCCGTCCACACAGCGCAGCGCCGCGCGGTCTCAACAAGGAAGGGGATTCTAACGGGGCCGCACACGGTGAGCCCTGACGGCATCGCGCCCAGATGCAGACAGACGAACACCGCACGCCGCCCCCTGCAGGAGGCACCCAGCGCGGCCTCACGCGGGGAGCGGTCACATACCGACAGAGCGGTGGCTGCCAGGGCTGGCGGGAGCGGGCAGTGGGGGGTCAGCATTCAGGGGCGTGAGAAAGCTCTGAGAGCCGGCTGCACCACAACGCGAAGGTGTTCACCACCCCTGAACGGAACACTCAAACATGACGAGGACAGTAACTTCCTCGCTACACGCATGTTACTGCGTTTTTCTCGAGAGAGGGGAGCCCTGACTGGGGTGGCTCAGTGGGCAGGCGGCATCCTGCAAAGCAGAGGGTCGCCAGGTGGGCTCCAGGTCAGGGCACAGGCCTGGGCTGCAGGTGCGGGCCCCGGTGGGGCGTGTGTGTGTGAGAGCAACTGACTGATGTTTCTCTCTTTCTCTCCCTCCCTTCTCCTCTAATAAGCAATACTAAAAAAGAGAGAAAGATGATAAAGCTCAAGGTGAGGAGCAGTGTCAAGTACATTCGCATTCTGTACACCCGACTTCCAGAACTTTTTCACACCCATCCGACACTAACTACCCATCTCCCCCTCTACACTCGAGGTCTGTCGGGAAAAGCCCAGCCGCTGTTAATGTGACGAGAGCAGTCTGCACACCGTCGGTGTCACCTGGCAGCCAAGGAGAGTGGACAGGAGCGCACGCGCGTGAACCACACCGACTGCACTGTACTAGCCGGTACGGTCGGCAGACACCCGCTGAGTGAACATGTGCACTGTGTGGCCGTCACATTAAAAAATGACGGAGTGAGCAGAGCAACAAATCTGCATCCGATTTTGCATTAAGCGTCAACACTCCGAAACTGTTTGGAAGATTCAGAAGGCCACAGCTATGGGCAACTGATGACTGGCAGCTTCATCACGACAATGTACCCACTCATGCATCATGTCTCTGCAAAGAGTTTTTGGTGCAACATCAAATCACCCAGGTGACTCAGCTCCCCTACAGCCCGGATTTGGTGCTCAGCAACTTCTGGCTTTTCCCAAAACTGAAATCCCCTTTGACAGGGAAGAGATGTCAGGCTGTCTGTGAGATTCAGGAAAACACGACGGGGCAGCTGACAGCCACTGGGAGACCTGGGTGAGGTCCCAAGGTGCCTAATTTGAAGGGGACCGAGGCGTCGTTGTCTTATGCACAATGTTTCTTGTATCTTCTTCAATAAACGTCTCTATTTCTTATATTACGTGGCTGAACTCCTTCTGCACAGACCTCGTACGCACAGCATGGAGCACAGCACCCAGCAAGTAACATGTGCTTAGGAAGTGCCCGTCCTTTGTAAAGTGCCCAGTTTCCCGGCAACTGTGACGGGTGCACGGCTGTGTCACGTGCCTCACAGTGATTCATTCCATAAGCACGCCTGTGATTTCTGTGAGGCACCCCTTTATCGGTGCGATGGCCCACATAGGGCTGCACCTCTGGCACCTTGGTTTACCTAACTGTCCCCGTGTGTCTGCACTGTCACGTCGCGTGGTGTGAGCACTGTTCACGAGCCATCTTTTTTTTTTTTTTTAATAACGTGGGAATAAGTGACTTGAAAACGTTTAAGGCTGAATCTGCAGGAAAGGGCGCTGTTGTGTAACATAGTCATGCCAGCATGTAGGTTCTCTGCCAGCTGCTCAGCGCGCAAATGTTTCAGGAGAAACAGCCACCACACTTCTGCAGCGGCAGCGTCTTCATTACAGTCTGGTTACAGCCGCGGCCTGCCGCACTCTCAACGTTCTGCAGGGGAAATACTACTGGTCCTACTGGTTGGGACATTTCAAACTGACGTCCTCAGGGATTTCCTACTCGAAAGAAGAACATCACTCAACTAAGAAGCCTTTGAAAAAGTATAGGGCTTATCCTCTCACTGCTCTGGCCCGGGAAAAAGAGATGACCCAAACAGACTCTACAGAGCCAATGACCCCGGGGAGCCTGGAACGCCCCGTGATTTCTAGTCCCTGGTCCCCAGGCAGAGGGACCCTGAGCAAATTCACTTCGCTTCTCTGAGCTTCCGCTCCGCCTTCCCCACCGGTCCTACTGTGCCAGGTGCTACGTCTGCACGAGGCCGTGGGTGCAGCAGCATCTCAGTCTGTGGGGGAATCAAAAGATAACGGTAGTTGAAGCCACTGTCAAGAAAGGGCAGCGTGGCTGGAATGGAAGGGGAGACTCCCCAGCACCCACCCTGAAGACGTCCTGAGAAAAGTGCACAGGAAAGATATGCGCATGCACGGTGCGGCTCGCTGCAGCATCACGTGCAACGCCTCACAGTACTGTCCCGTGAGATGCAACGTGGCGCGTCAGTGTAACCGAACAGAGTGGTGAGCAAGAAGAGTGCTGGCCGAGCGAGATGTGCAGAACACATCGGCTGGCACTATGGGGTAGCCGTCAGAAGTACAAATGGAAGTGGTTCAGCGGGCCACACCCCAGTGTCCAGCTAAACAAGAAGATGGCAGAAGGGACAACAGCGGATGAAAGATGCCAACACACTGGGGACACGCAAGGCAAGCAGGTCAGAGACAGCAAGCTCCCTCCTGCATGAAGAGGTGACTCCTGTGAGGCAAGTGCGCACCCCAGAACCCTGAAGAAGCTCAGCACGGGGAGACGCAAGGCACCAGAGCCTCCGGGTCTGGGCCCCGGTCGGAAGTGGAGGGAGGGGCTGGACTGAGGGCTGAGCGGCTCTTCTCTGTGGCCACTGAAAAGCCCAGACGAAGTACCCTGTGGGGGCAGACAGTCGGGGGGTCCCCTCCAAACGATCAGGTCTCTGTTCGGCGACTCTACAGTGAAGTCCACCCACTGACGAAACTTTGTGCAGGCACAGAGCACTTAACCAGCCTTTCTGTGCTACACGTTTACGTGCTAACAGGCTATAAAGGCCCAACAGATAACTAATGGGTGATGTTGACATAAGAGACCAAATCCATTAAAGAACTTCAGGGGGAATAAAGATACTACAGAGAGCAAAAGAAAACTTCAAAGGAAGAAAAAACAAGATGCTACTAAAACAAGGACAATCAGAGGACAAGAAGATTTCTTAAAGCGAGATCTGAAATAAAATTCAGGGGCAGAACCAGAAGATAACGATCAGGCCCTCTCCTGGAAGGAAGCACAGAGAGAGAGAGAGGAAGGAGGAGAGGAGGAGGACGAGCCCGGAGTCCCGCACTGAGGACGGCGGGGGTGCCAGAGAGGGGAGCGAGCGCAGAGTGAAGGGAGTGAGCTCAGGCACACCTCGTGCGCACACCTCAGAACTGAAAGCAAGACCGTTTCTTGTGAAACACAGCACTGGAGACAAAGGGGAGGCTCCCGAGGACTTCGAGAGAGCGGACACTGGTCACACACAACGCACTAAGAGTCACGACAGCAACGGACTTCTCAGCAGCGAATCTGGAAGCCAGAGGACAACTCGGCAATGGTTGCACGGTCCTGGGAGAACACAGTCTTCAGGCGGAATTCCATGCCGAGTCGAGCCATCAACCTACGTGAGGACACTATACGAAGGTGGGATCAAGGTTTTCACCCCGTGAGACCCTGTAAAAATCCACCTCCCACAAACGCCTTCTTAGGAAGCTGCCTGAGGTGAGACCGCCCAGAACCAGGGAACGAATTGGGAGGAAGACGTGGGTCCCGCAGGCCTGGGACACCCTGGTCTGGGCCCGAGCGGGCAGGGCGGAGGGCTGCGAGGACGAGGGCCTGGGACACGGGGGGTGCCTGACTGGGAGTGGAACTGCCATTGGGCGGGTCTTCAGTCTTCAGATCTGCGTGTGTGCGTGCTGCTCACCTCCGTGAGCATTAACTACACACTGACACCAAACGCTGGCCCCACTGCCGAGTGTGCTGCACCCACACTGGGGGGGCGTGAAGCAGTGTGAGAACGTTTATTTAAATCCGCATCGTCTGCAACGTGGCGTCGGTAAAGGACGCAAGTAGAGGCATCAGTAAGTGGCAATGCGAAACAACGTTTAGAAATGGAGAGGGATGTACAAAGGGAAAACTAAAACGTTTGGGAAGTAAATCTCCAGGATGGAGCAGGAGAACGCCTTTGTGTCAGAAGCCATGCAATACTCTTTTAAAAACTATGGTCACAAATTACTATACGACTAATAAAAATAATTAAACAAACAAACAAACTAGTTACCTCCGGAGAGAGAGGCTGCATGAGGGTTTGGGGTGAGGAAAACTCCCTCCCCCATTTTGTTCATTTCCGTATCACCAGAAATTCTTGTTAAAAAAGCACATGCATATATGGACTTGATGATTTAAGAAAGGGAAACACAGGTAGTTCAATACACTGCCACAGTCTGGGGAAAGGCAACGGAACTGAGCAGAGAGGAGCAGATTCAAGAAGCTGCACAGAGAGACCGAGATTAATGACTCCCCACGTGTTCAGTCCCTCGGAACGAGCGCTTCTGTTGGGAATCCGAACAGAAGAGAAGCTGTAAAACGAACCCACGGGAATCTATCTTCCAGATACAGCAGTGGGCCTGGTGAGGCCCTTAGCAACAGGGTCGGGCTGGGGTCCAGGAGAGTTCCGGGTACGCATGCGGTCATCCCCGGATACATGGTTAATTATTACGTCTTGCCCAGCTTACGAACCAAGGAGGCAGCTACTTACTTTCTGTCTATTAACTGTCAGTGGTCAAAAAAATGCTTATTTTTATTATTGGTGTCATATCCCTTAAAGGTCTCAATCCAATTTTCCTCTTCAATGACTCAAACTTTGTTTTAAAAGCTGGAAGTTGCCTGTTAAACATTTGGCATCACAGCATTTGTTTTGGAGCAAAATGTCAACCTTTATAGATCCCATTCACTTTATTTTTTAAAATTTACTGACTTTAGAGAAAGCGAGCGTGCAGGAGGAAGGAAGGAAGGGGGAGGGAGGGGAAGAGAGGAGAGAGAGGAGAGGAGAGAGAGAGGGAAGGAGAGAGAGGGAGAGAGAGGAGAGAGAGAGAGAGAGAGAGAGAAACATCGACTTGTTGTCCCACTTATTGATGCATTCACTGGTCGATTCCTACATGTGCCTGACTGGGGATCGAACCTGCAACCTTATCGTATGGGGCCCACACTCCAACCAACAGGGTCAGCCCGCCAGGGCAGTCCCCTGCACTTTTTAAATGAGTATTTCACAATCCTGGAACCTGAGGCTCTCGCAGCTGGAACCGGAGCTCAGAAGCAGCTCCTGGCGATCAGGGCGGGCTGATTGCGCCCAGGTGTCTCCAGGTGTCTCCGAGTATAATTAAACAAACTGCCGGGACGCCCAGGTGATTCACGTTTCCACTCAGCCCCGCGCCTGCTCAAAACCCGGCGGCCTCTCCGGGCGCTCGGGCGGCACGCGGGCCCGAGGGAAGGAGGTGAGCCGGGCAGCCGGAGGCGGGAGCCCGGAGAGGGGCCACCTGTGAGAAGCAGAAGCCGTCCAGCCGCATTTACCTTCACGCGCCGGCGCTTTCTCCCCTTCTCTTCCCCGGGAACCTGCTTCTCGCCTTTCTTTCTCTTTTTCCGCTTTCGGTCCTTGTGTTTGTCATGATCGTTCTTGTCTTCGAAGAGGCTCGAGTCGTGCCCCGAGCTGCCGGTGGAGAGCTCGGTGACTTCGTTCCCTCCCACTTTGAGGACCAGCTTCAGGGGCTTCTCCACGTACTCTTTAAAGAAAGGGAGAGGGGCTGGATTAGAGGAGGCGCCCGTGGGGTGGCGTCCGCGGCGCCGCGGCCGCCGGGCGGGGAGGGGAGGCGGAGGGAGCCCCGGCGGCGCCGGGCACGCAGCGGGCGCCCCCGAAGCACCTGTTGAATGACGGGCGCTCGCCGAGTGGGTGCCCCGATCGCCGCCGGGCCTCTCGGAGCCTCCCGGGGCCTCTCGGGGCCGTCCCACACCTCCCTACAACACCTGCCGGGGCCAGGGGTCCCGGGTGTCGCCGGGGTCCGCGCCGGGCCCGGCGGTCGCGCCCCCTTCGCGGGTCCGGGCCTGCCCGTGGGAGGCGCGGCCCCGGCCCGCCTCGGGCGCTCGAGGGGGTGCCGAAGGCGCGAAAAGCCCCCCCCGGGCGGCCGCGGGCGGGCCGCCCCCACCGCGGCCCACTCCTCACCCTCGTAGAGGTGTTTGTCCGACTTGTGCTTCTTGTGCTTCTTGCCCATGTCCGACCGGGCCCCGGTGCCCGCCCCCCGCGCCAGGCCCAGGCCGTGCGGCGCCGCTTCCGGTCCGGGCCAGGCGAGCGGAGGGCGGGAGCGGGGCCCGCGAGACCCCGCGCCGCGAGGCAGGGGGGCGGCGAGCGCCGAGCGGCGCGAGGCCCCTCACGAGAAGACGGCGAGCGAGACGCGGCCGGAGCCCGAGCGAGGCGGCGGGTCAGCGAGCGGCCGGCGCCGAGGCGGGAGAGAGGGCTCGGCGGGCACGCGGGGCGCGGCCAACTGCGCGTAGCGGCCCCTGGCGGCTGGAGGTGGAACTTCAGGCTGCGGGCCGGGGGCGGGGCTAGAGCCGGGGGCGTGGCAGGGGCGTGGCCCACGCTCTGAACCCCTCTTTTCTTATCTCCCTCCTCTCTTCCACTTCTCTCTTCCCTATTTCCTCACTGCCTTGCTCTCTTCCCCTGTCCCCTTTCTGTCTCTCGTCCCTTCCTCTTTCCAGCCTTTCCTGACGGTCTCTTTCTCTCCCTCGCTTCATCTCTTTCTTCTCTCTTTTTCTGTTTACCCCTTCTCTCTTTCCTCTTTCCTCGCGCTTCCCCTTTTCTCCCTTTTCATCGCCCCTCCTCCCTCACTGACTCCTGCCTTCTCTCTCTGTTTCTCTTGCACAATATTTAACACCGAGCCCCGTACTGGACGCCAGATCCAGCAAACTCATCACATCGAAAACTGAGGGATTCTAATCTTAAACACACACACACACACATACACCCCTCACAAACTAATGTGATGACATGTAAAGGCCTCCAAGTACAGGGCAAACCTTGGTTTCAGCCACTGGCTGTAACTCCTGTTGCTTAAGGAGGACTGCAGTGCCAGCTCCCTGGTGGGTCTGGCCCCCGTGGTGGCATGCCTGGCTCCAGGCTGAACCCACGAGTTTACCTGTCTGTTCCCAGGTGTGCAGTCAGCTCACCCAGGGCAGGGTCTGGTCTGGTTCCCTTGGTGTCCACAGCACCCAGCACAGTGGCCACTACCGTGCTGACACCCCTCAGAGCTAGCCTACTCTCTCTGTGTGTCTTTTCCGCCCCTCTGACAGCTCTGGCATGTTGGAAGAGGGTCTGGTTAACACTCTCACCCCACGGAGCGAGTGATTTCCCTCCTCCCCTCCGCAGGGGTCCTATACCGCTCCCCCGGTGTCCACAGCTGGGAAAAACGAGTAACCGCCCAAAGCAGAAGATACTTCAGAAAAAGTTCCCAGGAGACAGAAACCCTAACTCACCTAATTTTTTTATTCCCAGCCCCAGGACAGCGCCTGGCACATAAAAGGCACCAGAAGATGCCAGTTGAACTGAGCCATGCTGTGTCAGGCAGACTCTAAAATGACCCCAAAAGACTCCTGCCTGCTGGTATTTGTGTCTTCCACCTGAGCAGGGGCTGCCTAGAGACTCGCTTCTCATCAACAGAATGTGGCAAGGGTGATGAGATGTCACTTTTGTGATCAGCTATGCAAGAGTGTGACTTCTGCATTGCTGGGCAACCCTCTTGCTTTCTTGGCTGGAGTGCTTTGATGATGCAAGTTGCCATGTTGGAGAGGCCCACGTGCAAGGAACTGTGGGCAGCCTCCAGCCAGGATGGGCTCAGCACAGTCCCTCCAGAAATACTTGTTGGATGAATGAATGAATGAATGAATGAATATTAGGTACTGTTTTGTCATGACGATTCCTCCTCTCTGGAGGGTCTTTATGGTTGGGGACTGGTGGCCTCCAGAAGAGTCAGAGGAGGAGGAGGAGGAGGGAGGCACTGAGGAAGGCTGGCCACTGGGGGGTGTGGCATTCCTAGGAAATGGCCTCTGTCCAGCTCTCTCAGGCCCAGGCCTCGGGAGAGGCAGGGGCTGGCCAGGGCCCCACCTCAGCTGGGACTTCAGACATCAGTGCCCCAGTGGAGAGAGACCTCTGGGACACAGCTGATGTGCTGGACCCCTGACCCTGGGGTACAGTGTGGCCTCTCTGGGTTGGGGCAGTTCTGAAAGGGCCAGTGGGGACCCTTGACAGGTATCCCCTCATGGCCGACAGATGGAAGAGTCTTATGGGGAGCAGTGCCCGTGATCCAGACAGACCAAAAAGCCATGAGCACCCGGGGCTTCCCAGATGCTCACCTGTGCCCCTCTGTGGTCCTCAGAGCCCCTCAGAGCCCCTCACGCAGCAGGGAGCCTGGGCGAGGCAGCCCCAAGTCCAGCTGTGCTTGGGCTACTTACTTCCTCTCTTGCCCGTCTGAACCTCAGGCTTCCCCTCTGGGCGCTGGGCAGGCCCAGCCCTGCGCAGCCTGTGTGTTGGGCACAAGGGTCAGGGAAGTGAGGAGCGAAAAGCCTTCTTCTTGCCCAAGTGTGAAAGAACAGAAAGAGGGTACAAAAGGGCCCATTTTCCTGGGTATGCTGGGGGCACCCTCCCCTTGGTCCCCAGGGGAAGTAGGGGAGGTGGCATTTCCTGAGCCTAGGTTCCCAGAGGCTGTGCCAGGTGCCCCAGTTTGGCCAGTACAGACTAGCCAGCCAGGCACCAGGTCTGGGAGAGGCCCTCACAGGGCCAAGGCTGGTTCACTGGACAGCTCTTTGGAGATGCAGTGGCTCGAGGTGATTCGCTGTGACAGGCTGCTGACAGCGCAGCTTCCAGGGTTGCTTGCGGTCATGGCTGAGCTGCCTCTGAGTGAACAGGAGAGCAGCAGCAGGTGGCAGCTGCCCATGTGGAGGCTTGGGCCGCCTCTGCCCTGGTGGCTTTGGAGCTGCTTGCTGGGGGACAGTGAGCCCAGCTGCAGCGTCCACTGCTGACAACCCCAAAAGCCACTGGGACTCAAATTCTGCCACGACAAAGATGAACCTGAAGTCCTCCCTCTGATAGAGGGGAAACACGAGGACCTCCCTCCCCGCCTCCCTTCCTTCATCCAGCTTTGCCGAGTGCCCACTATCGGGCCAGGCACTGTGCCAGGTGCTAGAACCCAGTGGGAGCAAAGTATCATGGTCGTCTCCCTGCGGAGTGTGCCATCTGATGAGAGAGACACACGTTAAACAGGTAGCTGCACAGATAATTATTGAATGACAGTTGTACTAATTGTTATGAAGAAAAACAGGAGGGTGCTGTTACAGTAGGACCGTGAGCCACCTTGGGGGGTTAGGCAAGGCCCCCTGAGGAAGCCATACTGACCTCGAGGATGAGTCTTAGGTCAGATGCCCTAGAAGCAGAACCTTCTAGGTTGATGGGAATCCGCTGTACTCATTCATTGCTAGTATATAGGAAAACGAAGGGGTTTTGTGTATTATCCTTGTATTCTGCAACCTTGCTGTAATCATTTATTAGTTCCAAGTTTTTCTGTTGATCCTTTCAGATTTTTTCTGTGAACAAAGACAGTTTCTTCCTTCTTACATGTATTTCCTTTCCTTGTCTTATTGCATTGTCTAGAACTTCAAGTATGGTTTCCAAAAGTGGGGGTTGAGATGGGACGTCCTTGCCTTGTACTTGCTCCTGGAGGGAAAACATCTGGTTTCTCACCATTAAGTATGTGAGCTATAGGTATTTTTGCAGATATATTAATCAAGATGAGGAAGTTCCTATTTCTAGTTTATTGAGAGATATTTTTAAATTATGAATGAGTGTTGGATTTTGTCAAATGCTTTTTCTGCATTTATTGACATGATTGCATAGTTTTTCTTCTTTAGCCTGTTGATGTGATGGGTTACCTTAGTTGAGGTTCAATGTTGAGCCGGCTTTGCATGCCTGGGATAAATCCCATTTCCTCACAGTGTATAATTCTTTTATACTGTACTAGATTCTATGTGCTGTATCTTGTTGAGGATTTTTATGTCTATATTCAAGAGAAATATTCATTTGTAGTTTTCTTATCTTGTAATGTTGTTGTCTAGTTGTTTTCAATTGGGGTAATGTTGGCCTCATAGAATGAGTTAGAAAGTATTTCCTCAGCTTCCATTCTCTGAAAGAGGTTGTAGAAAATTGTTGTAACTTTTTTGAAAAAATTTTTTTTTAATTTTTCAATTACAGTTGATGTATAATATTATATTTGGCATAGTTCTGTAAATATTTGGTAGATTTTGCCCATGACCCCATCTGGCCTGGTGCTTTCTGTTTTGAAAATTTGTTCATTATTGATCCAGTACCTTTAATAGATATAGGTCTGTCTATTTCTTCTTGTGCGAATTTGGCTAGTTGTACCTTTCAAGGAATTGGTTCATTTCACTGAGGTTATCAAATTTGTGGGCATAGAAATGTTCATAGTGTCCCTTTATTATTCTTTAATGTCCATGGGATCTATAGTGCTGTCTTCTTTTTCATTTGATATTAGTAATTACCAGTTAGTCATTTTTCTTAGCCTGTCTAGAGGCTTATTGATTTTATTGATCTTTTTAAAGAAACAGCTTTCTGCCCTGGCTGGCGTAGCTCAGTGGATTGAGCGCAGGCTGCGAACCAAAGCATCGCAGGTTCGATTCCCAGTCAGGGCACATGCCTGGGTTGCAGGCCATAGCCCCCAGCAACTGCACATTGATGTTTCTCTCTCTCTTTCTCTTTCTCCCTCCCTTCCCTCTCTAAAAATAAATAAATAAAATCTTAAAAAAAAAAAAGAAACAGCTTTCAGTCTCATTGATTTTTTTTTTTTCTCTACTGATTTCATGTATGACCAATTTGTATGCCTTGGAAACACATCAAAATTTGGGTCTTTACTGATTATAAAAAGTAAATGTTAAAGACTTTTAACTTAAAAGATAAAATATACTTGTACGGAAAGACACAATTTTTATTTCTCATACCTAAGAGCTCTGCTGGAGACTGCATTTGAAACAAGGAGTTGCAAACCAATCTTTGAAAACCACTCAGTGATGGGCTCTCCGGGGGCCCTTCCATGACTCCGTGATTCAGTAAGACAAACCACTGCTGTGATCAGATGCTTTTATTTTTAAAATATCCACCTTTCAGCAGACTGTACAGCCACACAGATCAGCCAGTCAAGTGTGATTGAGCAGTTGGATGCAGTCAACTGGACCACAGTCCAGGGTAAGAGAAGTCAGGATACCCGGTCCTCATCCTCACATTGCTCAGCCTCCCTGTGATGGTGAGAATGCTTTGGTTTGGTGGTGTCAGAAACCCACCCCTAATGAGGGTGAGCTCCAGGTATGGCTGTATCCAGGGGCTCAAATGACGTTGCAAGATCCAGGCCTTCTCTAACTCTTGGCTTGCTTCCTCTGCCCTGGTGCCCTTCTCAGACTGGCTCCCATGACCTCCGTCCTACCATTGCATGAATCCAGCCCAAGTCATGGGGCTATCCGATGGTACCGATGCAGGTCATGTGCCCACCCTGAACCCCTAACCACGAAGGAGGTGGGGTGGCCATGATGGTGGTATAATTCAGTGACAAACCAAATCCCAAGTCTACCCGGGGACTCAGATGGGAGGCTGGTGCTACCTGAACCTTATTGCCTGAGTCGAGATCCTCAAGAAAAATCAGGGTGCTCTTACTGCAGAGTCAGAGAACGGACGCTGGATGGGCAAAGCGAGGAGGGAGAAATGAAATGAAACCGTTTCTGAGCTCAGTGTCTTCACCTCCCCGGAGGGGACTGCTGCTGTGATGGGGCAGAGAGGGAGGGTGTGACCCAGAGGAAGGACTCTACTGGGCCTGAGATGAACAGAACCCCAAGGTGTGCTACTGTGCAGATGTGGCCGGCAGGCAATGCTTAGCTGGACATAAACCTACGGTATTTGACAAACACAAACACGCTTCACAAGGTGTGGGCTCCTGCCCTTCCCGAGACTGGTCACCAGTAAAGAGCTGGCAGAGCGACTCTTCCTCCTAATCACCTTCTGACCGGCATGGCCGACACTTGCCCTGCTCACCCAAGAGGCAAATGTGCCCGTTTGCTCACAGAAATACAGCCAGGGACGTTTTTCTGCCCCCCGCCCCCGTGTGTCCTGTGATATTGTCTTTCAGAGGCCGGTAGGGATCAGGCTTGCAATTGCTGACATTGTCGGGCCCTGGGAGAAAATTCGTGAGGCTCAGCCAGATTTATTTATGCCCAATTTTACCACGTTATTGATTTATTTGCACTCAGAACTGCCGATGGTTCGCTGTCACTGATGTGCGATCCTATTTGTAGGTGTCTGGGAAGGCAATCGTGGATGAATGGCCATCTCTGTCTAGTTCCTGAGGCAGCAGAAGGAAAAACACAAGTGTCCCCTTTATCCGGGAGGAGGAAGCTTGGAGTGGGAGATACAACCTCTTCCTTCATTCCTGTCTGTCTAGCTTTCTCTTGGGTTACAATCCCCACTGCAAAGCCTTCCCAGATGGTCCCGCTTCTCTGCCCTTGACACTGACTGAGCAAGAGCTGCCATGTCCTACAGCCTGCCCTCTGCCCCAGTCTCAGCCTGCTCTCCCTGCACAGCCAGAGTGACCTTTGCAAACAGATGAGCCGAGACCGTATCATCGTCCTGTTCACAAACCTTCAGTGGCCCCCTTCCCGTGCAGATAAGACCGAGCTCCTGTCCTGGGGCCGACAAGGCTCTGTGAGACCCGGCTCCGTGTGACCCGGCTCCAGGCCCTCCTCTCCCACCCAGTCTTGTGCCACAGTCCACTTTTACTCATTCTACCACAGACCTAATCTGCCCAATTTCAGTCCTTTGACCATGCCACGCTCTCCCACCATGCAGGGCCTTTGTACGTGCTGTTCCCATGTCCCGGAATGTTGTTCCCACACTCGTCTTTCAGCACCTCCTCTGCCCTGTCTCTCGCAGCTCCCTGGGAGACGAGGCTCCGGATGCCCACAGAGCTAAGCCATCCGCCATTGGCTTCAGTCTCTGCCCTCGCCCACTTCCCAATAAACACGCGTACTCAGATCCTCGTCTCAGGGTCTCCTCTGGGGGAACCCACACCCAGACACTAACTAGGACTCCTCCTGTGGGCTGTGGTTCAAGAGTGATGCAGCCCTAGGAGCTGCCGGCCACTGTCTCACCAGCCACGAGGGGCAATCCCTCCGACAAGGCTGCTGGCGTGGAGAGGAGCGAAACCGAGAGATGGCAAGCGATGTGGCTTCACTGCGGTGCAAAGGCCGTACACACAGGTGAACCGCTTTATGCAATTCCCCGTAAGATCCCTGCGCACCTGTATCTTTTCTCCCACAGCGAGCCAGCGCCCCGCTCTCCCTGCCCTCTCCAAAAATTCAGTTGTCCAGAACCAGTCGTTTCTGCTTCTCTTCGTTTCTGCACTCACTCAACAAAATTAGTCTCCTTGGGGAGTCACACTGGACGCTGTGCAGGTGTGGGCGGGGCATTGTAAAGAAAAAGTAAAAAGGAGCGCGTGCACGAATGTCCATAGGGTGCACGGCAGGTGCTGGGCGGCACACGTGCACATGTGTGCATGCGTGTTCTGCTTCTTGGCAGGACTCATCGCATAGGCTCAAGGTCAGGAGACACGGTTCAGCCTCGACTACTGAGAATTCACCCAAAAGCCGGGATCGAGGCCTCCTCCCCCTCTCTCATCTGTTTCCGTCTCTCCAGAACCTTGCATCTCTTTCCTCTCTGTTGTTCTCAGCTGTCTCTTTCTCCTCTCTGCCGCTGGCCTTTGCTCCTACCTGGCCCAACGTGATCATCAGTCCACAAACCACACAGTCTACTCAGCTGCCAAGAGATGAGCTGCCCTTGGCCATGTCCTGTGCCTTGGCCAGTCAGCTGTGGCCATGGTGCGAGGGGCCTTACAGAAGGTGGCCAATGAAACGCCCTCAATAGCTCCACCCCTTGCAGGTGCCAGCCCCAGATCCTCAGGACAGTGCCTGGGAGGGGAGTTATGCCAATGATGATAACAGGCGGGAAGAGTTCCTGAGCACTCCGTTAAATCAGTGCGGGATGCACATTACCTCTTTGACAGCGCAGTTCGGTCGAGGAATAACAAGTGCAGAAATCTCACGTGCAAGGCTCCATACATGCGTTACTTTTCATTCTCACAGCGCCCCCATGATACAGGATATGACTCTTATCATCTCCAATGTGCAGGTCTGAAAACAGGCCCAGTGAAGTCCATCCACTCACCTAAGGGCTGGACCCGGGATTCGAACCCAGGTCCTGAGTGCACAAGCATTACTGTATACTGCTCACGTGACCAGGCCCACCTCAGGGACTGGTGTAACCTGCCGTCTCGGGCGGAGACAGGGAGACCAACCGGGTGACTTTAATTTCTGAAGTGTGTCGAATGCTGAGCGGGAATAACTCCAGCCTGGCTCTCTGGGCCGTTCCTGCCTCTGTCCCCGTCCCCGCCACTGGGTGTCTTCCTCTGCTTTTGCCCGGGCAGCGCAGCTGCAGCTGCAGGCGGCCCCTGGGAACCACCGAGCGGCTTTACGATGTGCAGATGGTGTTTCCGCCGAGCCCCTCGCTTTTCATGTCAAGCCAGCCCAGATGTCCCTGATCATGGGAAAGCCTCCCCTGGCAAGGCTGGCGGGGGATGCCAGCGACGGGGCCCGCGGCCAGCTCTGGCTCGGATCCTCCGGTGAGGGGGGCTCGGCTGGATGCTAGGGGGGCGACGAGGCTGTGCTGTTGGTGTCCAGCCCTGCGGATGAGGTTGGGGCGTCTGCAGAGCCACAAATATTATACTTCTGAGTCTACAAACAGACGGAGTTTCTGCGTAGCTTAGTTTTCAAAGGGACTGCAGATGTATCTCTTCTTGTCAGACTTGTTGTTTTATCTGACTCTCGGGGCTATCTGCGGGCCCAGACTGCCTCTCCCTTCAGAGGGTAGGCTCCTGTGACGGGGACAGTCTCAGCCCATCCGTGATAGGCGGGGCCACGTCCGGGGGCCGTGTGTCCCTTCCGTGGGACTGGGAATTCTACAGTCCGAGATAAGTGTGTCTTTCCCACCAAAGTAAGAGTCCACAGAGTCAGGGGAAGCGGGACTGTGCTATCCGCTTCCAGACCAGGAGTGCCTCAGATCCAGACCACGTGACCTGCAGCAGCCTGGGAGCTCTGCAGGTTGAGAGCTCCGTGTCTGTCCCTTCCGTCAGGCTGCAAACTCCCCGGGGGCGAGGCCCGTGTCTCCCTCATCGGACCAGGAGATCTGGTTCAGCCGCATCTACTGGGAACTCACAGGGGAACCTCTTCCCTCCCAGAGCATTTAGACAAAGCTCCGCTCACAGAGGACGCCCCGTGCAGGAGACAGGCCTGCTGTGGATCCTGGGGTCAGGCAGCTTTCACCTCGAACTCTGCAGACCTGTCTTCGTCTCGACTGCCTGGGAAGTGTCAGCCGAAGCAGGTGCTGGAGGTACCCGGGTGAGGAAGAGCAGCTGGGAGGTTCAGGGGCCTGCTGTGGAACCCGGCTTCCGGCTCAGGGCTAGCTCCTTAACGGTAGCTCAGTGATGAAGGCAGAATGAATGAATGATTGAATGAATGAATGAATGAAGAACTGGTTCCTGCCCTTGAAAAGCTCACTCTACTAGGGAAGGAATGGCGATCACTTCTCTCGACTGCCTCTACGTGTTGGACATAATTTTAGCCTCTTTCGTGTATATTACCTCATAGAAATCCTCAGAATAACCTTAGAGGATATCTCACTTTTTCACCTTTGTCGATGAGGAACTTGGGGCTCAGAGGGACACAGTGGCATGTCCAAGGTCTCACGGCTGGTGCATAAGAGCAGGAATTTGAACTGTGGTCTTCTGATTTCCAGATCTTTGCCCTCTTCCTGGAAATATGATTGCCATTTAATTTCAGACTTGGAGATGGGTTTTGAAGGATGAGTAGGAGTTCACCAGGCAGAGAAGACGAGGAGTCATGGTTAGAAAAAGACAGGCACGTTGCCCGCCTGAGAGGTTCCCTCAGGGGTTGGTGAGCAGCTGTCCCTCCCACGTGGGCTGTCCTGCAGCCCTGCCTCTCTGGCAGCTCCCCTACCGCCCCTCTCTTTGGGGAGGCAGGCAGATGGAAGCCCACTGTTATGCGGGCACCTCACTGCCAAGACGCCGGGAGACCTCTGTAGGGAGCCTCCCACCCCGGTGCCAGGGCCAGCTGTACTCCTAGGAGGGAGGAAGGGTGTGCCAGGGGCTAGCTCTGAGGGGAAATTTTGGGCCCTTTGAAGGGTACAGGGCAGTGAAGGGCACATAGGACCCTGGTCCTGCAACGGGCCAGAGGGAGGACGCAAAGCAGGACGGGGACGGGGCCATCGTCCCCCAGGTCTGTGACCAGTAGCCCTCTCTCTCTGGTCTAGAAAGTAAAATGTAACTGACCGCACCCTCTGTGAATGGGGACATCCCCTAGGTAGCTTTTCCGGGGACCAGCAGGTGTCACCTTCTCCTGGCTGTGGTGCAGAATAGGCCTTCTAGGTTCTGGTGGCTGCTCAGGGCTCAGACCTGATGAGTGCCTCATCTTGCTACACCTGGGTGGGATGAAGTTTAGCTCTTAGATGAGCTCATCAGGGCCCGGCGAGCATCGCAGGTTCCAGGAGGTCAGAAGGAAGGAGCGGAGCCCCTTGAGACCCACAGCTTTTAAACTGAACGCGCAAAACCTTAAAGCAAGTGGCGGTTTTACCTGAGCCCAATCTGTGTCACAGATACAAGCAGAGAAGTGCATCCGGAGGGAGGTGGGCGACCCCCCCAGCTTCCTCTTGACCCCACCTTGGCCCTCTCGGGACCATTCGTGGAACCCAGTTTTCCCCAGCCCCTGACTGCTGCACCCCAACTCCCAGCATGTGCCACTGGGACAGCTGAGTCACCAAGAGAATGGTTTGTGCAACCTCTCCTCCTCTGCAGCAGGTGTGTGGGGCGGTGTCCCCCCAAATTCCTGGACTGCAACTCAGAGTGTGGGGGCTCTGTTCAGGTGCGGCCCTGGCTCTGCTGACATCTGCCCCAGGTCCTCCATCCAGGCCGGCGGCACAGCCACGGCCCAGGCTTTGGGCTTGGGGCGCTGCTCCCTGACAGGGTATGAGGATCTCTGCCCACGCGGGTGGACGCTATCCTTTTCTCGGGAGCACAGGCCGAGGTCCAGAGAGGACAAGGCTCTGGGTTCTGTGGGTGTCCGGCAGGCGTGCGTGCGGACTGAATCAGAGCCGCCTCTGGTCCTGTTCCTTCAAGATCTTCGCCTGTCCCACGCTCAGCCAGCCAAGGGACACGCTCCCGTGGGCCCCGGCAGACAGCCATCTGCCCGGGCTTTGCCCCGCCGGGAGCCGTGAGAAGCAGGTTCTGATGTGGAAGCTGCCAGGGCGACACTAATGGGCTGTCGGTTGAAATTAGGGCAGCGGGCTTTCATGTCCCCGCCACACCCCCTCTGCTCCGGACAGCCGTGCAGCAAGCAGGCAGCCTCCCGTCCTGACTCCGTCTGGCGGGCGGGTGTCAGGCGCCCCTGGTGCGCTGGGACACCAGGTGGGAGCCGGGCCTCGCAGGCCTCGCTGTGAACCTTCGCCAGGGCTCGGCTCTGCCCCCAGCTGCTGCGTTTCCCTGGGGCCCGAGGCCAGCGGCCCTCAGTCCTTCCCGCAGCCCGGCCGGGCGCAGCCTCTCGTAGCCGCGTGGCCCGGACAGCTCCATCCACTCCACTCAGGCCTGCCTGAGATTACCTAGGTGTTCTGGTGACTTCTGAGGGCCTCGCATGAAAGATAACGCCCAAATCAACAAATCTGCCATTGTGGCTTTGAAGAGACTGTTTCAATCACTTTATTTTGTCTTTATGTCAGGTTTGCCAGATGGCTTGGGTCTTTCTGAGGTCCTGGACCGAGGGGGCGCGCACAGAGCTGGTGCAGCTTCAAAGCTCCTTTTTAATCTTTAGCAACATCACAGCGGCCGGGAAAACTGCCTGGCTCTCTCAAGTCTCCCCCACAAAGGAGGCGCGGCCGAGGCTCTAATGAAAGCCAGATAAAGGGATGGCTGGGATCAGACACAGAGGGAAAAGAGCAGTCGTTCGTCTTTCTTGTAGCTGTTTCAAAAGAAATTCTAAGACAAATTATGGCTTTGGGTATTTTTCTAAAAGGACTGAAGCAGGGAGAGGAGCTGGGGGAGGATGCTTTGACCCCTCCGCACCCTTCCCGTGGCATAAAAGGCGGAGGAGACTGAAAAAAGGCCGAAATACAACAATAAACTTTCCGCGTGCGCGCGTGCGGATGAAAGGCTCGCCGGCATAATTATGGGCGAGGGTGCGGCGGAGCGAGCGGGCGGCCTTACCTTGCCGCCAGCGCTATTAATGATGAGGCTCCCTCCTTCCCCTCCTCTGGAAGGGTGCCTTTGGTTTTCGGGAATGGGAGGGGCCGCTGCGCGACGCGGCTGACATTGGCGCAGGCTGAGGCCGTGCGATGCGACGCTTCCTCCCACACGGGGCGCGCAGGCTGCCAGCGCCCCACCACGCGCGGAAGGAGGCGGATGTGCCCCTGGGTCATCTTCCCTTCCCATTGGCCCTCCCCTAAGGTTTCCAGGTCCGCCTCTCGGGAGCCGGGGAGGGGTTTTCTGACCTGCCTTTCCACCCCCACATGCTGTTTCTTTGCGAGATCAGCCCTATTCGGAAGGAGTCACAGAGGTGGGGGAACCTACCGCTCTTTGGGGGCACCCACTGCCCTAAGTCTTCGCCATCAGCCGAAGGTCAGGCCCTACCTCTGGTGCCGCTATGGCGCCCCAGGCGGCTGTGGCTCCCCTCCCCTCACATCATCATGGTTTACGTGGGTGGCTTGCAGGAATGGGCCCGCTAAGGGGTTAGAGGCAGGCAGGGAGGCAGTGTAGGGGGGCGTCTAGGGGAGCCGCAGGTGGACAGTAGGGGGCGCGTCCCCGTGAGGGCACTGAGGTTTGATGAAGACTAACAGAATCACAAGACCCAAGAGTGTTGGCCCCCAAAAGGGCTGCTCCAAGTAGAAACGGCAGACTGAGGCCCCCGGAGGGGAAGGGGTGACCCAGGGTCACACAGCTGGTTAGGGACTAAGCAAGACTTCAAGTGCATGTCCCACCAGAAGAATCAGATATCCTGACAGAGTGGGGCCCTTGGATAACGTGGGGTCGGAAGAGAGCTCCCCTGTCCGCGGCACAGCACGCTGGGGCACACACAGGCTCTGGGGCCCCATTCTGAGGTGTGAATGGTGCCTCCTGTCCTTCTCATCTGGGGAACTTGGGCAAGCGGCTCCCCCTTTCGGGCCCGCTCTCTGTGAGCTGGGACTGGTGATTGGACTCAGTGGACAGGGTGGCCATGAGGGATAAATGAGTTAATACTTGTCGAGTGCTTAGAGCAGTGCCGGGCACACTGGCTGGCACCTGGCAAGTGTGAGCTGGCGTTGTTCCGGTCCCCATCTCCGTCCCTTCAGCCATCATTGTCAAGGTCAACTAAGTGGATAGTCCACTCTGTGGACCAGGCCTGGTGCTCGGGAGTTGTGGGCCTGCTGGGGTAAATGACTATTTTCTCTTTTTCCCTGTCTTCTGACAGCAGGCCCCTCTCTCCTGGGGGCCTATGCCATGTGGCTTTACAGGAGGGGTGGAGCTTGCCATGGCCATGTGACTCAGGCCTGGCCAATCAGAGAACCTTATCCTCAGGCCACGGTGATTGATTGGTTCAGAGAAGGTCCTAGGACCCAAACCAGGCTAGAGCCCTCCCCAGAATTTTGCTGCCAGAACTGTAAAGAAAGATGGCTTTTATCCTCTGAGATCCTGTGTTCTGAAGGTGACGGAAGCTGGAACCACTGGAAGCCACCTTCTCTAGCTGCGTGCAGGGAGCTACAGCAGGAGGTCAGGAGGCCATCATGTCAAGAAGAGCAGAAATAAGACACAAAGGTGGAAAGAGAGAGGGAGGGAGGGAGAGAGAGAATTACATCTTGAATCCTACCATGTGGGCACTCCCATTCTGTGTGCCTCATGGCTGGACCAATAGCCCCTTTGCACTCAGAGTTTGAGTTGGGGTGAATTGGAAGAGTTGGCTCGTGCTGGCCGGTGTGGCTCAGTTGGCTGGAGCATTGTCCCATACCGAGAGGTTGTGGGTTCGATCCTCGGTCCAGGTGAGTAAGATTCCTGGTCCTGGTGCATATGGGAGGCAACCAATTGGTATTTCTTTCTCACATCGATGTTTCTCTCTCTTTCTTTCTCTTTCCCTTCCTCCCTCTCTAAAAGCAATGAAAAAAATGTCCTCAGGTGAGGAGAAAGAAAGAAAGACAGAGAGAGAGAGAGAGAGTTGGCTCAGTGGTGAGGCTGGCTTGGTTACCCAGGTGCCTGCCCACCCCTCCCAGTCCTCTCACCCACAGGAGTACACAGCCTTTTTAACAGAGAAGTGGTACCGTGACAGCGATGCCCAGAAGGACCAGGGGGTGAGGGGCGGAGCGTCAGAGGCCCCAGTGGCTAGCCTGGGGAGTCGGCATTGGCACGGACTCGGCAGAATGGGAGCCTTTCTGACGGTGGTGGCTGTGGAGCTGGGCTTGACTCCCGGGTCTCGGAGGAATGGAGAGGGGGCGGGCAAGCGTTCCAGGCGAAGGGCACAGCACGAGCTAAGGGTGCAGAGCAGAGAACACGAGAGGTGCCCGAGCAGAGCAGCAGCCGCTCATCTCAGGGCTGGGAGTCATTCCACAAAGCGAAAGGTCACCGGTTCGAGTCTCCGTCAGGGCTTGGGTTCCGGGTTCAGTGCCTGGTCGGGGCATGTGCAAGTGGCAGCCAAGTGATGTCAATCGATGTTTCTTTCTTTCTCCCACTAATATTGCTCTCCTTCTCTCTTTCCCTCCCCGCCCCGCTCTCTAAAAATGAATAAATATCTTTTTAAAAAAAAGATGGTATTTATTTATTTTTTTAGAGAGGGAAGGGAGGAGGGGAGAGAGAAAGAGAGAGAGAAACATCAATGTGCAGTTGTTGGGGGTTATGGCTTGCAACCCAGGCATGTACCCTGGCTGGGAATCAAACCTGCGATCCTTTGGATTGAGGCATGAGTTCAATCCACTGAGCTACGCCAGCCAGGGCCAATAAATACCATCTTAAAGAAGAACACGAAGAATGGAGCCCCGCAGGAGAAAGCAGAGTGGCCGACGGGGAGAGAGAGGCCGAGCCCGGACACCGTCATCAGAGCGGCGGGGTCAGACACACCCCCGGCATGTCAGGCACCCAGACGGCGAGTCTGAGTTGTCTCCTGTGATTTGCAAACAAGAGTCCCCGAGACAGATGTAGTCGCAGGGACCAGCGTAAGCAACGGACTTGCTCTGTGTGTGCCCAGGGGACAGGGAAGGACCGAAGGGGGACGGAGTGGCCAGGGCCCCAGGACCCGACAGGTTGGAGAAGCAGCCGGCAGGGACCGAAGGAAGAGGGTGTTCTTGTGGCGTGGGGCAGCGTCCACCGGAATCCCCCCTACCGGCGCGAACCGAAGGTGGCTGGGTATTTTCTCTATCGGGAGAAAGAAGCACGTTCCGAGAAACCACGTTGGTCTGGAAGGCTGGGCCGCTGGCCGAGTCCATCCCGGGCCAGAGCTGGTGCTTCTGAGCGCCGTGGTGGTCTGCGCTCCACTGACCATTCGCCACGGAGCGTCCCAGGGATGTCACTGTTACGAGTGCTCTTTCTGTTTTCCTCCGAGTTTTCTGGGAAACCATGGGAACCAGACAGTCCATTCTTGGCAAAGTGAAGAAAGCAGACTGGGCCGGCTGAAGACCAGGGTTCACAGCCTGGCTGTGCCCTGTCCTGATGACCTTGAGCAAAGGACTCAGTAGCCTGGGAGATGAGTCACACACAGGTCACCAGCTGGGGAAGAGACATTCTAGGCCGAAGAGCTGGCTGGCGGCGTCCTTGGCGGGAGAGGTCCCGGAGGGAGGCGGGTGGGGCACGGGCTCTGGGGTCAGCTGGATCTGCATTCTCGTTCCGGCCCAAGTGGGTGACCCACGGCAAGTCCTTGAACCTCCTCCGTGTCTCAGTTCTTCATCTGGAAAGGGATGTTAACCTTGCAAGGTTGACTTGAAGATGATTGGCAGACTGTTCTATGACTCGCCTGGTGTGTAGCTGGGGCTCGGTAGAGAGCTGCTTTGCTACTCTTGTTATTTTTGAATGATTTATTATTAGTTCTCAAGGCATGGGGGCATGGAGAAGCATGGTGTGTATTATTAGTCTCCCTTTAATATTATTAATCTCCCTTTAGAGGAGACTAATAAAAGAAACCCAAATCGAACCCACTTGAGGAAGAAAAAAAAAAAAAAAGAACCAACTTGGCCAACTCCCCAGGGTCTAGAAGCTTCTGTCTAGAGGGAGTACACTTCGAGGAGGTAAAAATAAATAAATAAATAAATAAAACGAAGAAAAAAACAAAAGAAAGTTGTTGGCTCACATAAGACTAAAGTCCAAGGGTTCACAAGGATTTCAGGCATGGCTCTATCTAGGGGCTCCGGTAATATCACCAGGATACTGTTTCTTGCTCCATCTTTTGCCTCTGTTGTCCGTGGTAGAGGTTCCATTTCAGGGGCATGCTGAAGCCAACTGCAGAACATTCAGGAATTTTTGAGGCGGTGTTGTTAAACCATCGGTAGCATGAAATTGACCATGTAGGAGTATTTCTGTCATGGAACTTGGTAAATGCTACAAAACGGGGCTTTTTTTTGCAGGGGGTCGGGAGGGAGAGAGTGAGCTCACCGGAACGTGAGTGTTCCATTCTCCAAAAATCACTTCCCTGGGGGCACCATCCCAGCACGGTGCCCACAGCAGCTGGCGTTCGTGTCACCACGCATGCCGCTCTGGCGGGGAGCGGGGAGCTCTGTCCCACGAGTTCCAGCAGGAGTCCAGGGCTGGGTCTCATTGACCTGACCTGGCTCACACGCGCATTTCTGAATCAGTGTCTGCAGCCAGGATGCCAGGGTGCAGAGTATACTGATTGGCCATGGCCGTTCTGGAACTGGGAAACGGGGTCAGCTCCTCCTGAACCATGTGGATCGAGAGTGGGTGGGGATGGTTCCCTTTATCGTAACAACCCCGAGACCTGGAGGCCTGCAGCAGGAAGTCCTCGCTGCTCCAGCTGTCTGTGGTTTGGCCAGAGGCTCTGCCCCAGCCCGAGCTTATCTGAGCCAGTTCGCTAGGGAGGTTCTGCTGGCATTCTCTGTCTCTCTCCTCCTGGGCCCGACGGCCAGCCCGAGGTGTTCTCATCCTGGTGGATGCTATGATTTGCTTCTGGTTGTACCCCTGGCATTTAGCACCTCAGCCTCTCAGGTGGGACACCTCTCGGGCATGTCCCAGGGGTCTGACTGGGATCAAGCCCCTTTTGTCCAGAGCAGTAACCTGCTAAGCCACCCACCCTGCGTTGGCCGCCTTGTCCCCCTGCCTCGCACCCCCCTCACCCCCCTGTGGGAGCTTCCCGGGACCTTCCCGGGACCACTTCCTGATAAGCTGCTTGCATCCGCAGCAGGGCCGGGCACGGCACCAGGGGCTCGCCAGGGCTTCCGAGAATGTGCAAATCCAAACCCCAGGAGGCGCCAGCGGAAGGCTGAAGGGGCGCAGGGATGGTGAGGTCTGTCGGTGCCGTGTCCTCCCAAGTCCGCGTGCCTGCCCACCTCCTTCTCCCGAGCTCCAGACACCCCCATCGGACTGGATGGGTCCCCCTGGGCCCCCAGGCTCAAAGTGTAGCTTACCATCCCCGCCCACCCTCCACCGCCAGCATCCCCCTCTCCCACATGGCTGGTCCCGGGCACTGAAGGCGGGCACTGCCCCAGCCTGTCATTCTCTGGGCCACGCACGGGCTTGCTCCGGTACCGTGCGCATCTTCCCGGAAGCTCTCCACTTCTCTGCGCCTCCCCGACCCCTGACCCCTGCCGCCGCCCACCTCCGCCAGCCTCGCCGCCTCTCGGGAGTCCCTCCTTGGGAACGACCTTGGCCACGTTGTTTCTCATTGAGAAGCGCCGTCTGTCTGCGGCTCCCGATCGCCCTGAAGAAGTCCAGATTCCTCCTGGTGGCCTGACAAGGCGCTGCGGGAGCCGGTGCCCCTTCGCCCCCCAGTCCCTACGTGCTCTCTCCACTCTCCTTAACACCCCGGCCCCCCTGCCGACCAGAACCGCCTCTGGTTGCTGAGCGCTCTCACCTGCAGGTCTTCACACCTGCTGTTCCCTCGGCCCCAGTCGGTGCTCTTCCTCCGTCCTCCCTGGCCAGCCCGACGCCTCCTCCCTCCTTCCTCCTCCCTCCTTGGGGGCTGGCCTCATGCCCACGCCCCTAGGGCCCCAGCCTGGGCTCCCAGGGCCCCGTTAGCTCAGCAACCTCTGTAGCCGTGGGTCCCCTGAGTCGTATCAGCCGCTCGATCATGGATCTCCTGGGAAAGGCAAGCTGGTGGAGCAGGGGCTGCGTCCGAGTCGTTCCCGGTTGTACCCCTGGCGTGTAGCACCACGCCTGGGCGCGGTGGTGACACCGGGGCCTTGCTCTCCCAGAACAGACAGAACCGATGGGCAGCCTTTGTGTCCCCAGGACACCCACTGGGTTCAGGCCCCTGCAGTGGGGAGAGAGGGGCCAGGGGACGGGCAGGAGGCGGGGCAGGAGGGGGCGAAAGGAGGCGCTCCCCCGTGGCCCAGAAGCAGCTCCCGCTCCCCGTGCCTCTCATCTAAGTAGGTCACACGGAAGAACCCCGAGTCCCTGTCAAAGTTTCAGGCAAAAAACAATAACTTGGCTTTGACCTTGCTCTCTTCCAAAAGCAAGTTGCCGCTGAGCCGCAACATCAAAAAGAATAAATAATTGTTTTTCTTTTTTGTTGTGATGGTACGGAGCGTCTGAGCGGTTAGTGGTAAGCAAGCGGCTTTGATTCGGCCGTGGCTCCCCAGTGCTCCAGACTCTCTTCATGTCAGCGGGCTCCTGTTCCCGCCCCGGGATGCCAGAATCCCTTGATTAAATTCCTATTTGTTTTAATCTTTCCCTGCGTCTGATCTCGAGCTCAAAGATGGTCAGCCAGAAAAGCCGGCCGTCCCGCTGCGGCCACGGGGAGGGCCCGTGTCAGGCCCCACGCTGTTCGTTCTGTCCGGCATGATAAGGCAGCCAGCCCGCGGTGGCCCCGCCGACCCCACTGTGCCGGCCCTGGAACCCGCACTGCAGGCTGTGCCGGGGATGGCCCATGGGGCCACTGGGCCAGGGGACAGGCTGAGGAGGTGGGGGACCAGGCAGCTGGCAGTGCCGGCCGCAGCCTCCAACTGGGACCCCGTGCTGGACTCAGGAGTGCTAGAATTGTCTTTAAAATGTCTGGAGCTGCAAAAATTTGGGACCTTAGGTGCATGGGACCTAAGTACTCAATTCATAGCAGGTGACTGTCATTTGTCCGTTTCCCATCCCCCCATTTCAGCCGCCCCCCATCCCACCAGCATGGAGGCCACCTTCCAACGTGCTGGGCAAATATCCCTAAATACATAATGTTGCTTTGTCTGTGGGTGTGTTTCTTTTTCTATCGTGGCAAAGGACGTAACATTTACCGCTTTGACGTGGGGGATTTGAACGCACAGGGAAAGCCACCTTGTGTTCTGTACCATGTAGCGGTCATGAGTCCGGGCTCTGGGTCCACCTGCCTGCGCACGTGACCTCCACTCTGCCGCTTGGCCGCTCGGTGCCTCAGCGTCTCCACCTGGAAATGGGGTGGTGTTCTTGCTCCTGTTTCATGGGGCTGTCTGCAGGGTTAATGAGGCAACACTTCAAAAGCGCTCCGCACACTGCCTGACATATGCTAAATGCTCAAAAAGTGTTAGCTGTTAATTTTTCTATTTCTCATTCTCTATCTTTCTCTCTCTCACTCGGCCCGGTATGGCTGCTGCCTGGGCATCTGGTTCCTTAGTCACCTGTCTTCCCAGGGTGCATTGCTTACCTTTTTTTTTTGGCCCTCTTGAGATGGACCCCTAATTGGCAATGTGGCAATGAACTGCTCCGTGTAGACTCGTGGGAGAATTTCTCCTCCCAGGAGTGGGGTCACTGGATCACTGGGTCATAGGTCAGAGGTTGGCAAGCTTTCCAGAAAGAGTGAGACAGTAAATATTTTGGGGTTTGTGGGTTGCTGCAACCCCTTGGCTCTGTTGCGGAAACTCCAAAGCAGCCACGGGCTGTGAGTAAGTGAATGACGTGGTTGTGTTCTAATAAAGCAGTGCTACAGCAACCCTCTGATGCAGGTGCTCTGACACATGAGGAAACTGAGGCACAGAGAGGGGAGGCTGCTTGCGCAAGGATACGCAGGTGGTACGCGGTGGCACCGATACCAAACCCCACAACGTCTGGCGTCACTGTGTCTCTTCCTAACTCTCATCCCACACTGTCTGCTGCCCGGTTCTGCGCTATAGTCCCTGGGCTGCCTCTCCCTCCTGCCCGGGCTGGCCACGAAGCCACACTGTTCCTGTCCTGCTCAGGTGGCTGCCCTCAGTGTGTCATTTGTCTCCAGGCCACTGTCTGGTGCCACCCTCCCCTGGTCTCCCTTAGACTGCCATCTGGTGAGCTGCCACCCATGGGCCACCGGAAATGAGCAGGAGAACGGCCCTGGGACCCTCACAGAGGGACCCCGCCACAGAACCGCTTGGGCCCCAGGTGTCCCAGCTATCAGATCGCTTCTGGGGAGGGGCTTGCACACCCCATCACTTCCTGGGAGGGGCTTGCACAGGAGCCAGCGTGATGGTGTGAACCTTAGCACACTCAGTTGCCAAGTTTGGCTCACAACACCAGACTCGTCTTTCCTTCAGAAAGATTTATAATTTAGCGATCTTGCTTCAGTCTGGATTCTGCTTTCACACAACAGACACACGGGTGATGGCAAACGTAAGCTTAAGAGGAATGGAATGGAAGGATACTGGGCAGCTCCAAGGAGGAATGGAAGTTTGGAGGGAGTGGGACCCAGGCTCCCAGATTGCACAGGGATGTTCCTGTGAAATAGGAAGGATTCTGGGTAGGAATGTGAGGGGTGGGGGGAGAGACAGACAGACAGACAGACAGACAGACATTGATTGGTTGCCTCCTGTACATGCCCCCAACAGGGCATCAAACCTGAAACCTGGGTATGTGCCCTGACTGGGAATTGAACTTGCGACCTTTTGGTGTACAAGACCAGGCTCCCACGAACCGAGCCAGCCAGACAGGGCTCTTGAGTTATTTTTTTTTCACGACAGTGACTTTGCTGCCCAAAACGAAGAATAGCCAGATGGGGGGGCTCACACTTTCCCCGACCACGGTTCGTCCTCCCGAGTCACACCACGCCGCAGCAGAGAGGACCCCACGCAGGGAGGGAGCCACAGCCGCGCCCCTGGTGGACGAAACCCTGAACTGGAGACCGGGTTTATGTAACCACATGCCACCTCCTTTCCTGCACATTCCCATCTCAACACGACATTTAGAATCTTAACGTTGTTTTCAGGGATCGTCAATAAAAGAAGCTGTGCGTGCCTTTGCCACCTTCGGAAGTTTTGTGTTTCTTCAGGAAGACGACTCAAGGACAGAGTCAACGTGCAGGAAAAGTGGGAGCAGCGTCGCTGACCATGGGAAGTGAGTGGTATGGGGTTGAAGGCGTGGAGAGTTGAAAATGCAAAACAGTTTGCTGGGAGCAGTCCGCGGAATCAGTTTTAGAAAATTGTGAAGGAAGCCCTGGCTGGCGTAGCTCAGTGGATTGAGTGCGGGCTGCGAACCAAAGTGTCGCAGGTTTAATTCCCAGTCAGGGCACATGCCTGGGTTGCAGGCCACGGCCCCCAGCAACCACACATTGATGTTTCTCTCTCTCTCTCTCTTTCTCCCTCCCTTCCTTTCTCTAATAAATAAATAAATAAATAAATCTTTTTTAAAAAAGGGCTGACAAAGTCTATAAAAAAAAAAGAAAAGAAAATTGTGAAGAAGAAATCACCACTGGGTGTACCAGAGTGGTCAAGGAAAACGTTTGTTCAGGCCGGACTCGTTCTGGGCGTTTCACTCAGCACCTGAGACACATGTCAAAATTTGTGACAATGTGCTGAGGTCACTCAGGAAGCCAGAGGGGCCTGGAAACGATCTGAAATAAAAAACAAAGTAGGACAAGATGGAGGGGATTGTTCTAGACTCCAAGAGACCTGAGAGGCCTACCAGCCAAATGCAAGGTTGGTCTTTGATTAGGTCCTAGTTTAAATACCTTCCAAAGAGATCTTTCAGAGCAAACGAGGATTGTTTTTTTTTAATATATTTTATTGATTATGCTATTATAGTTGTCCCATTCCCTCCCTCCTTTATCCCCCTCCTCCCTGTGCACCCCCTCCCACCCACATTCCCCTGCCTTAGT
Organism: Phyllostomus discolor; assembly: GCF_004126475.2. Lineage (NCBI taxonomy): Eukaryota > Metazoa > Chordata > Mammalia > Chiroptera > Phyllostomidae > Phyllostomus > Phyllostomus discolor. The sequence continues at coordinate 49,202,429 of NC_040914.2, forward strand.
TCATGTCCATGGGTGGTACATGTAAGTTCTTTGTCTTCTCCTTTCCCTATACTATTCTTCACCTCCCCCTGTCTATGTTGTACCTACCATTTATGCTTCTTATTCCATGTACCTTCTTTAACTCCTTGGTTGTTGGACTTACATACCGTTTGATTTTCTGTCAGTTCTGGTTGTATTTGTTGTTCTTTTGGTTGTGTGAGAAGGCACAGTGTGTCTACCTATGTCTCCATCTTGGCCGGAAGTCCCGCAAATGAGGATTTGAATGTGACCGATTATTAGATGATATCAGGGGATTAGTATTGACTTTGTCAGACAAGATAATGGCATTATGGGAAAATACCCTTATTTTGAACAACCCATGTTGAAGTCTTACTGTCCTGATGCCTAAAATTTACTTACACATGATTTAGCAAAATGAAAAAAATATGAAATAAGCATGTTAAATCGAGAGGGAAATGGACTGATTTTCATTTTCTTAGTCTTTTTTTTTTTAGTCTATTTCAAACATGTCTTTAACAACCTTTAAAACATGCCAGTGCGCAAACAGCAAAAATATAGGGGCAGCGGCTGGTTTAGAAAAAAGTTGGGTGGGCTGTAAAACGCTGCCTTTACGGCCCCCGCGGCAGCAGTAACCCGAGGGAGACGTGGGTGGCGGGGGCTGGGTGGGGCCGGCTGTGACTGCGCCGCAGTGTGTGGGACCCCCGTGCTGGTGGCCCGCCGGCTCCTAGGGGAGCTCTTGCCGGGGTTTATGGTCGGGTTTACGAAATTCACTCAATGCTTTGGCACCCGCGCAAGAAACACATGCGTGCCCTTGGAAAGGCGAGGGAGCCCTCGGAAAATCTGATTTTTTTTTTAAACCAAACAACCTACCAGGTCTGTAAATTCCGTGTGGGATCTACCAGCCGTGTTTCACCTCACCCCCATCCTCCTGATTTTACTGTCAATCCCCACCCCCTCCCCCCCGGGGCTGAGGCTGGCCACGGCTTGCCCTTGGATTCAGAAGCTGTGATTCTTGACCTTGTTTGCTCAGAAGGCCCTGGGTGACCTTAGAGATGCTTCTGGCCTCCGGGGGCATTCCGTTTCTCAGCAGTAAATGGAAAGTGACAAAATCTGTCTCTCAGGTGGGGTTTTTTGGGGGGGGATGAAATACACATAACGTACATGAACTATGTGAAAGTGAAGAATTCAGTAGTATTGAGATCATTCAGAGGGTTGTGCGGGAGAGCTTCCTGATCTTCCTAAACGGAAACTCTGTGCCTCACACAACTCACCCCCGCCCCCCCCAGCCCCCGGGAGCCGCCGGTCATCTTTCTGTGCCAATGAATTTACCTGCTGTGGACATTCCAGGTACATGGCCCGATACACACGTGGCCGTGGTGCCTGGCTTCTGTCAGTTTAACACAGCGTTTTCAAGGCTCGTCCATGCTGGAGCAAGTGTAGTAAGAACTTCATTCCTTTTTGTGGCCGAGGAATCTGTACAGAGAGACCGTGGTCTGTTTACCCATCATTCATCCGGCGATGGGCAGTTGGACTGTTCCCGCCCTTTGGCCACTGTGAATGGTGTTGCCATGGTCATACAAACAGGCGGATGTCTAAGCATTTGGCGTCTCTGGGCCACACTGGAAGAGGAAGAGTTGTCTTGGGCCGCACATTAAATACATGTGACATGTCATCACCCCCAAAAATCTCATCATGTTTTAAGTAAATTTACAATTTTGTGTCGGGCTGCATTCGTAGCCATCCGGGGGCAGGCTTCGGGCTGGACACCGCACCGTACAGGCATTTGTTGGCGCTCTGCTACCAGTCCTTCTGAGCGCCTCCGTGGGAGTGAAGTCGGGTCACGTGGTGGTTCCCGGGTTAACTTCAGGATGAGCCGCGAGGCCAGTGTCCACAGTGAGTGGGCCGTTTCGCATCCCCCCCAGCACAGCTGGAGGGTTGCAGCTGCTCCACATCCCACTGACTCTCGCTGTTTTCTGTTTTTTGGGGTTTTTTTTTAAAGCTTTGGTGAGGGAATCGAGAGATTCCATTTTTTTTTTAAGATTTTATTTATTTTTAGAGAGGGAAGGGAGGGAGAAAGAGAGAGAGAGAAAAACATCAATGTGCGGTTGCTGGGGGTCACAGCCTGCAACCCAGGCATGTGCCCTGACTGGGAATCGAACCTGCGACACTTTGGTTCGCAGCCCATGCTCAATCCACTGAGCTATGCCAGCCAGGGGTCGGGTCTGTATTCTTCAAAGATATTGGCCTGTGGTTTCCTTGTACTATCTTTGTGTCGCTTTGGTATCAGAGAAATGCTGGTCTCGTAGGATGTGTAGAACGTGTTGGCTATTCTTCAGCTTTTGGGGAAGACCTTGAGAATTTTGCTGTTAATTCTTCTTTAAACGTTTGGTAGAACTCACTAGCGAAGTTCTTTGGTCCTGGGCTTGTCTTCAAAGTTGGGAGGTTTTGGCGGTCGATTCAGTCTCCTTACTCGGTACGGGCATACTCGGATTTCCTGTTTCTTCTGGGCTCTGTTTTGGTAGTTCGTGTGTTTCTAGGATTTGTCTGTTTCCTCTGGATGATCTGATTTGCTGGCATATAATTGTTCATAGCACTCTCTTGCAATTCCTTTTATTTCTGTAAAATTGACAGTAATGCCCCCCGCTTCATCTCTGATTTTAGTTGCTTGAGTTTTCCCTTTTTTTCTTAGTCAATATAGCTGAAGTTTCACCAACTTTGTTGACATTGCAAAGAATCAGCTTTTTTAGTTGATTTTCTCTATTGTTTTACTTCTGCACACACTAACCAATCGTGCAACTGGAGATCCTGTTTTTCCTCATCTTCATATAAGGACACCAATGCTATCAGACCAGGGCCCTCTGTGACCATATTTCACCTTCATTACCTTTTAAAGGGTCTGTCTCCAAACACAACGGTGCTAGGAGTTAGGGCTTTAACGTGAATTTCTGGGAAACACAAGTTATTGCGTAGCAGACTGGGTAATTTTCATTGTCTTATCTTCCAGTTTGCTGATTCTTTTTTTTTGAATCTCTATGGGCGCTTTATTCAGACGGCTGGGGATCTGAGAAGATGGCGGGTTCTCACCCTAACAGACCATCTTGTCTTTTCTTTCTGGGCCAAGACTTTTCTAGCAGGGAATAAACAAGGTGTGGTGAGGGGTTTTGAAATTCAGGGGCATATTCATTGGATTAAAAAAAACAACTTCAGCATTCTTTTCCTGGATGGTGGTCTTCAACTGTGCCCCAGGTGGTGGTCTTTAGGTGTGTCCTGGGTGTCGGTCACCTCACCCTGGAGCACAATGGCTCAGATGTCACCTTGAGTCACTTGCAGTCCTTTGGGGAACAAAGGTGGAACTGCTTATGGTCTCCTGGAGTCAGGGTGGGTCACACCTTCAGTTCTTAGAACAAAAGCTTTTACATGAATTGATTACTAAGCTTATTGGCTATTACTTAAACTAAAATTTTCCGACTCTTGAGTCCCCTATCATTCCCCGCTGTTAGTATTAAACTATCTCATTTCTATGTGATCAGCTTCATATGGAAGTATTCCTTTTGTTGTTGGGCATATAATTTAGCATCGGACTGTCCGGTGGGGGTTTAGGAAGACACCTGACTGCAGACCCACAGAAAGGGGCACATTGCATGCCACAGCAAGCTATGACACTGAAGAAGATGACAAGAGTAAAAACAACAAATGCTTCTTAGAGACCAGATATACCAGGCAGCCAGGAGGTTAGTTTAGACAAGTCGATGCCAAAGAATCCCTCTCTGTGTTTTATACTGGACACTGCATCATTTACTTGCTTTACTTTATGCTCTGTGAGTTGTGGACTATCAGTGAGGTTAAAACAGCAGAGTCCTTTAAATTCTTCAGGTCCGTGATTAGGCCTTAAAAGAAGGTCATCTATAGCTGCATAAATCACTGTTACAATCCTGCGTAAGGGAAAGGTCCCATCGAACCCGGGTCAGGTGGGGCTTCTGAGGCATAAACACCGCCAGCCCTCCCAGAGAGCGTGGTCCCCCAGAGCTGTTCGCTGGAACATGGGAATGGACAGTGATCCCACAGATCAGAAACCATCCTGTGGGCAGCTTGACATGAGCGTAAGCATAAGATACGTCAGTGGTGGTGGTGGTGCAATTCATCTTCACACCTGCTGAGAGCACCGGACACTTGTAGCACAGTGGACAAAGGTTGCACACTCTCCAGCTGGGGCTACATGAGTGACTCGCAGTGAAAGCATTTCCCTGTCCTTTGTAGTCACCACTGGTTCCCAGTTACAAGTGTCAGAGTAGGCCATTTTCTTTTCGATACGCTCACACACAGTATAATTAATCTCTAAGGCTTTCCAAGGGCGTACAGGCACCTAGAAGACATGAAGCAAGAGTTCGTTCAACGTAAGTTCCTCCTGCAAAGCAGAAGTCAGAAATATTCAGGACAATTTTTGCGAAATATACCCCAATATTTTCATCCCGTTTGAAGGGAGTAAGTTGTCCATAACAAGGGGTTACACAAGAGGTAAAGAAAAGAATATAAGTCATTGTTTCCAAAAGATGACTTTCAGGTCTTCCTCCAGTGCTTTCTTTATTCTTGTGTGATGAGTCCGAGCTTCCCCGCCCCCAACGTCAGCGTGCTGGGGGTGGTGGGGAGTACATCCCAAAGTCCAGTCCACTTTTCTTCTAGCCGGCTCTCTGGAGACGCTGTCATCCAAGTCTTGAGTGGCACCTTATCTGCAGGCTCAAAGGAATGCAGCAAACCTGTGGGGGAAACGTCTCAGAGAGTCCCAAATTCTGTCCCACCAGAGTGGCCAAAATATGAAACCGGAAAAGACACCAAAGTTCAAGCTGCCTGTCACTGCTGAACCCAATAAGCAGAGACAGGGACTGAATCTCTATGGGCGCTCTATTCAGATGGCCGGGGGTCTGAGAAGATGGCGGGTTCACACCCTAACAGACCATCTTCCAGTTTGCTGATTCTTACATTTGCCTGATTAAATCTGCTGTTGAATCTTTCTAGTAAAATTTTCATTTCAGCTACTGCCATTTTTAGCTCCAGAATTTTCATCTGGCTTTTTAAAAATATTCTGTCTGTACCAATTTTTTTGTATTTGTTTATACATTGTTCTTCTGTTTTATTTCAGTTTTTTGTTTGTGGTTTTCTTTGGCCTATTGAACATATTTAAGATAGCTGAATTAAAGTCTTTATTTAGTAAATCTGATATCTGTGCTTCCCCAAGGAAAGTTTCTGGCCATATCTTCCCCCCGTGAATGAGCTATATCTCCTGTTTGTTTATATGACTTGTAACATTTTTGATTATCCATGGACAATGTAAATATTGTAATAGGCTAACTCTTGAAATGAGATTCTCCCGGGGTTTGCTGTTGTTCACTGCCGAGGGCCGCGGCCACTGTTTCCACCCTTTCAAACGATTTTTTGGAAGGACTGTATTCCTTGTTGTGTGCGGTCATGGACGTCCCTGTACCTTTAACTCTGAGGTTCGCCAGTGACCCAACAGATGCTTCCTTAAGTGCCGGGAGCCAAAAAGAAGCAATATGTTATTTTTGGTCTTTGCAGATGGGCTCCGAGCTGGAGCACTCCTTCAGGGCTAAGCCCAGGTCCTGCCTTAGCCCGAAGGTCGGCCAAAGGTGGAAGCGAAGCATCTATCAGATGCTTCCTATCAGATCTTTCCTGAGCATGCATCCAGCCCTGGGCATGTATGTCACACTCCAGAGCCCTGGTGTATGTGGTCGTAAGGGGCCCTGGTGTATGTGGTCGTAAGGGGCTTTTGAAACCCTTATTACCTTCCCCCGCCCGCCAGCCGATCCTTCTCCTTGGCCTCCTCCTTTTTCAGGTAAGCACAAATGCTGCACATTCTTACTGCAATTTAGCAGCTTGTTTCTTAGTGGATCCCTGCCCTGGTTTCTGTAGTTTTTTAAATTAGATTTTAGAATTCCAACAGAGTTGATTCTGTCTGTTTTTTTTTGTTGTTTTTTGATTTTTTTTTTTTTAGTTGAACGGTTGCTTCTTTGAGGAGATCAGTTCTCAGAGCTCCCTACTTCTCCGTGTCTGTGACATCACTCTACTTCTCCCAGGGGGTTACTTTTTTTTTAAATTATGGAAAAGTTTAAGCACACACAAAAGTTGGGAGGGTATTTAAGGGAACTGCCATGCATTTATCAACCAGTCTCCAATATTATCAACTCATGGCCGATCCTGTTCCATTTATTCCACCAGCTACTGATCAAGGACCTACTAAGTGCTGTGCCCACAGCACTGGCTGCCTTATCGCCTTTTCACGATGGCTGAATGAGGTAGGTTTCAATATGCCCATTTTATAGATGAGGACATAGAAACCGAGGGGTTTAGTCATTTTCGCAAGGCCACACGCACCTGCCTGGAACCAGAGCTTGAACTTGTGTCTATGTGGGATCAGAATCATGGCCTAAGCTGGCTCGCCAGTCAATTTTCCTTGGAAACTCATCTGATACTGCCAGTGACCTCAGAGGCAGGTGTGGTGGATGTGACAAATGCCCATTCAGACAGACTTCTCATCTGCTTATGGGTAGGCAGGATTATGATTCTATAACTTTGTAAAGTGAAGCAGCATCCTGTTATGAGTTCTCGCCAATAAAACGTAGCCAGAAGAAACATGCGTCATGACTGAGTTGAAGCACTTAATTGCTGGGGTTCACTCTCCAGCCTTTTCTCTGCCAGCTTCAGGGATGCTGGAAGCCTTGTCTTAAGGTGCTGGTTATAGGTTATAGCCTTTGTCACCTCGAGCCCCTGGGGAATGACTACTACATTAGAGCACAGTTATTTGCTGACGTGCATGGTACATGTCATGTGCATGAGACACAAGCCTTTACTGTGGCCAATTCTGGGGCTTGTTTGTTACTGCAGCAAAACCTAGCCTATCCTGACTAGTAAAGCAGGCAGTGCTATCATCCTTGTTCTGTGCATTGGGAATCCGAGCCCCTGGAGCTTGCCCAGTATCATAAACCAACTCAGTTCTAGGAGTAGGGATGAGACTCACACGCCCAACCCCTGTCCCAGATTCTTCCCCACTGGCTTCTGACAGCGTGGGCGGCTTTCTGCAAGAGGCTGGCCTGACTGTCTCCTCCCATGGTGCCTGTGCCTGAAATCCTACTATTAGCCTACATTTCAAAAGCATCATTTCCTGTGATGGTGCAGGCCCATTCATGGTGCAGATGGGCCGCTCCCAGTGTGTGGGTGCAGCTGGCCTTCGAGTTCTCCCGGATCTCCGACAGTCGTGGGCGACTGGGCTTTTCCAGCGACGTTCTGTGAGAAGGGAGAGCGTGTATACAGTGCACGGCTTTAGGCCGGGGAGACGCAAGTGTGAGTCCCTCTTTCTAGCTCTGTGACCTCAGGTGAGCCAGTTAATCTCGTTAGGCCTCCATTTTCTCAGCTGTAAAAGGAGGCCGATAAAAAGAGATTGGGTTACATGAGTTAAACCATATAAACCACTTGATACGTGACTCAGAGCCACAGTAAACAGTCACAGCTCTTAGGGGAAGACGGTGGACAGTTGGAATGCCAGGATCTTTGTCTAGTAGGTGACAGGGAGGCGTGAGAGCAGCAGCATGGTTTAGGATGATGGGGTGAGGGGGAAGGGCAGGGGAAGGGGACCGGCTGGAAGGGGACCATGTAAGCAGTGGTGTGCAGGGACACTGGGTATGCTAGGGAAGGACAGTGTGAGCGAGCCCGGGAAGCTAGGCCATGGTGACACTTGTGCAACACCTCTTGTCACAGCTCAAGTCACCTGTGTGCACTGGTGTGATTTCACCCTCCGGTCCAGCCAGCCCAGGCCCCGCCCAGCCCAGGCCCCGCCCTGAGTTCTGCACGTCTGTCTGCAGCCTGCAGAACAGCTGGCAGGCCGGGACGCTGGGGCAGGCCGTTTGCAGCAGGCTGAATGCCGATGTCCACGTTACCAGTTGTACTTTGAGTAACAGCCCTGCCTGCAGCCACCTCCTCTTGCCGAGAAAGGGAGAGCTCTCGGGGACCATCCCCGATAGATACCAAGAGCAGATGCTGGCAGCCAGCCCACGCTCGGAGCTGGTTCTTCCCTTGAAAGCAAAACCACTGGCTTTAGGCTTACTGACCCTGGGCACCACTGGGGTTCCCCCCGCCTGTGTCCACAGGAATCAAACCTGCCTGGGCTCTTTTTCCAAGTCAGCTGAAAAGTTTCTAATCTCTTTGCAAAGTGTCAAGTGTCTCCCAGTGCCTGAAAAGGTGATTTTCTAAAAGCGGATCAAACGGTTTTGACATTTGCTGCTGAGCCATTTCAAGTCTACGCCGGGCTCGCCGCCGGCCTCGGTGGCCCCACCGGCTGCAGATAAAGGGTAAGGCGGCATCTCTCCTCGTGGTAGCCACGAGGAGCCTTCCCGTGGGAGCCGCACCCCAGAAGCAACAAACCCTGTAAAAGTTAATGTGCTGCTTTGTCTTGGCCAACGAGTTATTCTTTCATGAAAGCCAGGCTCTTGGCCCCCCAATGGCATTCTGCACACACGTTTTTTTAATTTGCTGGCATTTGCAAAAAGTGGTCCCGCTGCCTTTGGGGTTTTATGTTTAGCAAAATAGTCCCACGGCATCGCCTTCAAAGGACTCCGAGCATCGCGTGCCCCCCAGCTCCATCCCACCTTCCGAGAGGGGAGCAGAACCAAGCTCAGGAGTGCGGGGCCCGGGAGGGGGCCCAGCGAGGACTGTCCGGAGTAGGTCCTCCGACTCTGACGCCTGCAAGGGTCAGGCACACACGGGAAAGGGGCCAAGTGAGCTGGGGGCAGGGGACAAGGAGGAGCGGTGGGGACTGAGGCAAACCAGACAGCCCACAGGCCCTCTCCAACTGGGGCTGCCAGCCTCGGCACAGGACAATTGTCACCGTGTGGGAATGTGGGCCCAGCGCCCTCAGAGCTTCCCGTTTTCCAAAAGAAGCAAGCAGCTGGCATTTGTAAAATGTGAAATCTGTCCGTTTTGAAACGTTGGCCCAGTTCTTTTCAAACACCCCGCAGGCCAAAGCAAACATTGCCTGCTGGCTGGGTCTGGCTGTGGGTTCCACTCCCTGATGCAGGGGCAGAGATAAGGACTGGGGAGGGCTGGCTCACCTTTCCGCTCCGATCCTAGAGGTAATCCAGTTTCATGGTTTTATTTTACAGATGGGGAAACCGAGGCCCACCACCTAGAGATCTCCTCAACTGCCTCTCTCCTCCAAGATGTAAGACTTCAGAAAGTCACTCTCCGAGCTGTGCTGACCCCCAGGACCTGTGTTTTGATAAAGCCTTTACAACTCAGAGAAGCGGTGGAATTTTGGACAAAGGGGCAGGGCTGTGGGGGGTGGGGTGCTTTTCAAAAACCCTTCCAACGCTGGGTGACTGTCCACTCTGCCCAGTCCCCTGTGCCTCCCGGGGCATGTTCCCCCCAGCAATATTTGGGATAGACCCCTGATCTCCCCCATGCTGGGTCCCATGAGAAACTGGGCCACCGAAATTCTGGGGCTCATGTTTGGCACGGTCACACCTGCAGGTCTAGCATGGAATTCCCGAGACAACTGTGGCTCTGGCCACTGGCCACCATGGAAGAGGGTGACTCCCTCCTTGGGTAAAAGAGATCCAGCTGCCAGCCGTCATCTGGGACCTGCTCCAGGCTCGGGCAGAGCAGAGGCAATTTCCCAGGAGGAGAGGGCGGCATTCTCTCCCGCTCTGGCACGGGGGCTGAGTGAGGGTCAGTGGGTCCTCTCCCTGCCCCCTGCTCCCAGCCAGTCTTTTGTCCGCCCCCCTCCCCGCCCCCCCACGGCCTCATGTGCAGCCTGTCAGAGCGCTAGCTGGCCACCAAATTAGCTCTTTGTGATTTTATGTGGCTTTTATTGGCTCAAGCTGGAGGTTGGAGATGGAGCCAGATGTGAGGCTGGGGGACCACTTGAAAGGCCAGGTAATTAGCAGCATCTGCCTCGGCCTCCTTATCTCGACAGGCGGACACACGGAGCCGTGACCCGGGAGCTGGGCGGCAGCTGCCTGCCCCGCAGTAAATGAGGCGAGGGCCAAAGGGGAGGCACGCTTTGCCTGGAATGCCGCCATCTGTGTGTGTGTGTGTGTGTGCGTGCGCGCGCGTGCACGCGTGTGTGAGTGTGTGTGCAAATGTGAGCGTGCTGAAGAATCATCCCCTCCACCCATTGTGTCTTGGCCCCAAATTCAGGAAGAAGCTTCTGCCAACCTCCAGGCAACTAGGATGGAATTATTATTTTCATATCGAGGGGTAAGCTACATGCCGTGCACGGAAAGATCTTAAGTGTGTAGTCGTGGTGAGCTTTCAGGAGTGAGTACAACTCATGTAACCCGTACCCCAGCGAAGACGGAAAACATTTTCGTCACCGCGGAAGGATCTGCGTGTTGCTGTCCAGCGCCTCCTCCCGCCACCCCGCCCCCACGCGGGCAACAACGGCGCTGCTTTCTGCCTCCGCACGAGGCTTTTGCCTGCTCCTAAACAGCGTGTCAATAAAATGGTAGAATATCAGCGTAGACTCGTGGTCTCTTTGTGTCGGGCTTCTTTCGCTCAACACTGTTCCTGAAGCTCGCCCAGCGGTGACACGCGCCGGTCCTCCGCTCCTCTGCATCGCTGAGGGTCAGCCCCCTGTAGGAGGGCACCGCAGCCGGTTTATCCATTCTCTGGTTACTGGGGTTGGGTACTTGGGGGGTCTCTGGCTCTCGGCTATACAGTTTTCTGTGGCTGTGTCACAAAGTGCCATAAATTCAGTGGCTTACACCAACACAAACGTATTCTTTCCCAGTTTCTGTGAGTTGGGTGTCCAGGCACAGGTGTGGGGGGCAGGCAGTCTCTGCTCAGGGGCTCCTCAGGCTGAAATCACTGTGTTGGTCGGGCTGGGGTCTCATCTGAGCCGCTGGGCTCTCTGCCAGGTTTATAGAGGTTTTGGTGGAGTTCAGTTCCTTGTGTGTGTGTAGGGCTGATGTCCCCAGCAGCCAGACACGCCCTTCTGTTCTCGGCCGTGTGGCTCTGTCCACAACACGGCAGTTTGCTGTGTCAAGGCCAACAAGGCTATATCTGCCGCTGTGTCAGATCTCTCTGGCTTCTTCCATCTCTGACCTCCAGGCCGTCTTTAATGGGACTCACCTGATTAGGTCAGGCCCACCTAGGACGCTCTTCCCTCCGATTAAAGTCAGCTGAGTAGGGACATCTGCAAAGTCCCAGCACCTTTGCCACACAACAGAGTGCCACCCCATCCCACCCATGCCCAGGGCCTGGGCACCAGGCGATGTGGGTCTTGGGGGCCACCCTGGAGTTCTGTCCATGGCCAGCCCCTGTGAACATTCTGGAGTTTTGTCGTTCACGTGTGTATCTTTTTTTTTTTTAAGATTTTATTTATTTATTTTTAGAGAGGGAAGGGAGGGAGATAGAGAGAGAGAGAGAAACATCAATGTGCGGTTGCTGGGGATCATGGCCTGCAACCTAGACATGTACCCTGGCTGGGAATCGAACCTGGGACACTTTGGTTCGCAGCCTGCGCTCAATCCACTGAGCTACGCCAGCCAGGGCTCACGCGTGTATCTTTAAAAAAATAAGAGCATTTCTGGTCAAAGCTACAGTAGCACTGTCTCACTTAATAAAACAAATGCAATTGTTTGTAAATACCACCTGACACCCGGTCCACATTCAGCGAGGGGAGCGGTTGTCTTAGTGACCCGCCTCAGCAGTTCGCCCAAGGCAGACTCTCGTCCAGGACCTCGCGGTGGCTCCGGGCATCGTCCCTTTGGCTGCGTGCCATCGGCTCGGCGCCCGTTCCTGTGGCTGCTTGGAGGGGTGGGTCTGCCACTGTCCAGGTTAGCGTGGCCTCGACCTTTTGTCGCCTTAGCGTGTTCCCCCACACCCGGTACGGCCCATGCAGCGGCGGCGGATCTGAAGTTGGACGGACCCCGGCAAGCGTGTTGTGGCTGGAATGTGTGGGAGACGCTGAGGGCTTCAGACTGTGTCACGTGTGTGGGGGGAGTCACATGCCTTCCGGCCATCCTGCCGTTGGCTATTGGCTGTGCAAGACGACTCCTGGGCCAGTGCTGTCCTCCTGGGCCTAAACGTTCGTTAGGGGCCAGGGGTGGACTTTCGGTGCAGCCTTTCCAGCCTGCGGCGCTCGGGTCTGGTCTGAAACCTGCCTGGCTTTGGCCTCTGCAGGCCTGACCTCCCCTCGGCTGGGACCATCTGGTGGTAGACCCTCACCAGGCCCAGGGGCAGAGGTGACCGAGATGGGAGGGGTCGGGGACACAGTGCTATGGTGGCCTGTGCAAGCCAAGCCTCAGGTGTCCCTTCACTGCAACCTCCAGGTGGCTGGACCATGTCACCGCTGAGTGTCCGGGCCCTGGGGCATGCCTCGGCTCTCTGTCTCTCGAATGCCTCTTGGCAAAGGAAGGAATGAAGGCGTGGTAGGCAGATGACTGAATGTGCATCTAGCCCCAACCCCGGGCTCCTGAGCTTCCCAAACCTGCACTTGGCTTTGGGTTCCCCCGTCCTTTCTCGTTCGGGGGGCCTAGCCTTATACTGGGACACTTCTCCGTGGGCCCCTGGCTGCAACCTGCTCCTCGGGGAGCCCACCTGGACGTGCCACCCTCCCGCCCCTGCCCAATGCCCTGGGCTCTGCCGGGGGTGTAGCTTCCTGAGGCTGAGCTCCGTCCGCCCGCCGGAATGGCCTCTCCTGGGGCCTGTCTTGCTCCGGGGGGAGGGGGGGGGCGTCACAATGGACCAGCCAGGCCCAGCTGCAGCTGGAGGCACGGCCGGGCGGCGCTGGCACCGCCACCCACCGGGAGGTGCCCATCTGATAACGAGTGTGGGGACACTCCGGCGACGCCCTGCGCCTGGCCTGCCTCCTGGAAAACAGCTCAGCAGCTGCGCTCCGACTCCAGACCCGCTGCCCCTCCTGCGGAGAAGTCTGCCTTTCATTTAGAACTTCTGTTTGTTCCCCGTGGAGAGTCTTTGTGGCACCGATGAAGGAATGCTTTTATCCCCTCCTGTTGGAGGAGTGAGGAATTTGGGGGGCTTTCTAGGAAGGGCCCCCTTTCTCACCCAGTCCCAAGGCAGAGCGGCTTTTCTTGGGAAGGGGACCCAGCCAGAGGCGCTGGGAGGGACCCCCGGTGATTCGGAGGCTGACACCTATGGGGGGGCATGCTCCATGGCAGGCGCAGCGCTGAGCCAGCCAGAGGCCCACGGAGAGGTGTCCCAGTGCAAGGCTGGGCCCCCCGAATGAGAAAGGACGGGGGGACCCAAAGCCAAGTGCAGGTTCAGGAAGCTCAGGAGCCCGGGGTTGGGGCTAGATGCACACTCAGTCATCCGCCTACCACGTCTTCATTCCTTCCTTTGCCAAGAAGCATTCGAGAGAGAGAGAGCCCGCCACTCGGTGCTCTCCTGCATCTCCCAGCCGCCCCGAGGGAAGGCCCATTGTCCACGGAGGGGGACACCAGGGCTCGGTTTCCGGATGGAAGGGAACCGTCCAGTGCAGGCAACTTGTCACCGAGTGCCTGGTCGGTCCTATCAGGTCATAGTGTCACCCTGAGGGCTCAGCGTCGTCTCTGTTGCTGCCGGATTGGACCTTCTGCAGAGGCAGGAGCTTGACCCACCTTGGTGAGCTCATGTGCTTTGGCTCCTAAGTAGCATCTCCTTCCTGTCACTGTGGCTACTCCTTTTATAAACCGATTTTACCAGCACTGGGGTGGCCAACGACAGAGAGAGAGAGAGAGAGAGAGAGAGAAACATTGATTTGTTGTTCCACTTACTGAAGCATGCATTGGTTGCTTCTTGTATATGCCCTGACCAGGGATCGAACCCATAACCTTGGCATATGGGGATGCTGCTCTAACCCCTGAAATCCCCAGCCAGGGCAAGGCTCTGGGGCAGCCTTGGCTCTGGAGCCCCCTGCAGGGCTGGCATCGGTTCGTCAGGGAGGCCTGCGGCCTGGTGGCTCCCCGCCCAGCCCTGCTCCCCCCTCTTCCATTCACAGGTGTGGCTTCTAACTCAGCGTTTCGCTAACAGTTTTATAGAAATATGATTTCCCTATCGTACGAGGGACCCGTCTGAAACACGCCATTCAGCGGTGTATGGCCTATTCACCGTGGGGCAGCAGTCAATTTTAGAACGTTCTGGTCTCCCCCGAAGAAACCCCCTGCTCGCTGGCGGGCACGCCTCTCCTCCCTGCACCCCAGCCTCGCAGTGCCTGGAAACCCCTCACCTGCTGCCCGTGTCCGTGGGTCCGCTTGTCCGGGCATCACTTCTCTCACCCACCGCCCGAGCGTCAGTCCACGGGTGCGTGCGGCGTTCTCACTTTTTGTCGGTTACGGAGAGTGCCGCCGTCACATCCGTGCACCGGTGGCCGATAGGACATGCCTGTTACTTACCTGGCGAGCACGCCTGGGCCTGGGGTGGCTGGGTGCTATGGTGACTGTGTTTGATCTTTTGGGGCCCCGCCGGGCTGTTTGCCCCAGGGCCGCCGCCGCCCCCTGTGCGGTTCCCAGCAGCGGCGGTGGGGGAGGGCTGGGCTTTCTCCTCATCCTCGCCAGCACTTGTTGTTTGTGTTTTTGATTGTGGCCACTTTATTGGGTGCGAAGTGGGACTGCGCTGTGGTTTTTTGATTGGCGTTCCTCTGAAGGCTAATGAGGGACGCATGGGCCCTCAATCAAGCGCTTGCCATTTCTGACTTCGTCTCGGCACAGAGTCCCAGAGAACCCGAAGTATAGCAGGGCAGAGAGTGCGCGGGGTGGGGTGCTGGGGGGGCCGACGGCTCTGTCTCTCTCTGCCTCTGTCTCTTTCTCTGACGTCCCCTCCCCCTTTAGGCCCGCAGTTTCTGGGAACACATTGGTTATCCCCCATAGCTTTTGCACTTCTTTCTTTTCAATAAAAGCACAAAAACGTCAGCTTGACACCAACCCATGGCCCCTGCCCCCACCACAAGATGCACCGAGTTTCCCCGGGTGTCTGGAGAATGGCCGGTCCCGAGAGCTGGACGGAGGCGGCGGGGCCTGCCGGCCCGTGCACCGGAAAGTCCCCAGCGTCCAGGATGGTGACCTGGGTTCCAGGCTGTGGTATAATGAGGAATGTGTTTGCTGTTTGTCCTTGGGTCCTGGCATAGAGCTCCTAAAACCTTGCTTTTCATAGAATGATAAGAGCCTCTTTTTAAAAATTTTATTTATTGATGTGAGAGAGAGAGAGAGAGAGAGAGTAACTTGTTGTTCCACTTATCCGTGCATTCATTGGTTGATCCGTGTATGTGCCCTGACGGGGGATCGAACCCGCAGCCTGAGTGTATCTGGCGGATACTCTAACCAGCTGAGTCCTGGGCCGGGGCAGCAGTGCCTTTTGTTATTCCTGCGGAGCCCTTTGGGCCACACGGGGTTTATGCTAATGAGGTGACTCAGGGTGGGGCCCCTGGATAGCTTCAGGCTGGGCGTGGTCGCCAGAGAGATTAGAGGTGGCAACTTCAGCCCCACACCTGACCTCTGGGTAGGTTGTAGGTTGGGTTGGGTTCTGAAAACTCTTGCACTGGGACCTTCGGAGAGGTTGGGGCGGGTGAACACATTGGGTGCTTGTGGCGGAGGGGGTGGGGGGTCTATGTCCAGGAGGCCCTGGGCCGCCCCCACCCACACCTGGCCCTGGGCTTCTTGCATCTGGCTGTTCCTGAGTTGCCTCCTTTCTAATGAACCCGTGGTCACGAGTTAACCCTCTCCTGAGTTCCAGGAGCCATTCCAGCAAAGCACAGAACCCTGGGAGGGCGTTGTGGGGACCCCTGAAGTTGTAGTTGTCGGGGTAGAAGTGTGGCTCACTGGGGGACCCCACTTGTGGCTGGCATCTGCAGTAAGGGCCGTCTTGTGGCACCGAACCCCGACCCTGGGGAGTCTGACGCTCACTCCAGGCAGTTGGGGTCAGGACCGAAGGGTTGGACACCCATTTAGTGTCAGAGACCTGGAGAACTGTGGTCAGTAAAAGACACACCCAGGCCCTCGACGTGTCTGTGCGGAATGAACGAAGGACAGTCACTAACGTAAAGGAAGCACCAAGCCCTGTGTGTGTCCTCTGCCAAATGCTCTACATCCACTCACTCAGAAACGCTTTCTGTGTCAGCACTGCGGGCAGTGTGCCGGGCGCCGAGTGCCGGGCGCCGTGTGCCGGGCGCCGCGTTTGGGCGCGGCTGGGAGCAATTAGCCAATGCAACACGCGGGCTTTCAGCGCCTGCCGCATGCTCTGCGTCCAGGGGAGACGGCCGTGAACAAGGCGAGGCTACCCGACAAATAGCTGCGGAGTCCCTACTCTGGGTCCCATCCTGTTCCCCGTGTCTCTTGCAGGAGCCCCGGGGGCTGAACCTTCTGATTCTGGTCATGGCACAGATTGAGGCTCAGAGAGGTGAACTGTGCTCCTTGAGGTCGCACAGCCGGGGCGGTGAGGCTAGACCCGACCCCCGGCCCCTCTGGCATCGGGCTGGTGTTCTCACCCTCGGGCCTCCGCTGAGTGTGAATGTTGGGGACCGCCCTGGGGCCCCCCTGGCTGCGCCCTCCGGAGCTCCTACCTCCCCGGCTGGAGCCTCCCTCCACTGGGCGCCCCCCTCCCCTCCTCTCTGACGCTCACGACTCCGACCGGGGCGGGCGGGGCCCCTGAGTGACAGCTCCGGTGCTGTCACATGTTTTTGTGCTCAAAACCCCGTGTTCAGCAAACTGCGGGGACCAAGAGCCTATCCAGTTACCTGCCACATCAGAGCTATGTCCTACGCCGCCAAGCAAAGCAGAGAAGAATGCTTCTAAGAATTTTGACCATTAGGTGGAAAAAGGCACACCCCCGGCAGCCCCCGGCAGCCCCCACCCGGCAGGCGCGGCCCAGCGGGAACCAGATACAAAGCAAACACGGGCTTGTTCCACGTGGGGGCCGATGTCTCTCCCGGCGGGTCGGACCCCTGGTCCCACACGCTGTCAACACCATCAGCCGCCTGACTCCGGCCGCTGGCCGGCTGGAGCCGTGCGGCGCTGGGGTTCCCACTCGCTGGCGTGGGACCCTGGGCTGACATCTGCCTGCTGGCGTGGGTGACCACCGGGCCAGGTGGCCGCCGGCTTTGCTCTGAAGCCACGCCTCCCCAGTTCTGCCGCCGTCCCTCCCCAGAGCCCGCCAAGTATGAACTGTGGGCGAGCGACAACCCTGTGGAGCCCCAGAGGGGCAAAGGGGGTGGTGATGGTGATGCCTCCCTGGTGAGGGGGCAGCAGGCGCAGGGCGAGTCCGCACTCAGTGTCGTCGGTGGGGTCTTGGGACCGGTTCTACCGTCGGCCAACTGATAGAAACGAGAGTGAGGACCCTAGGGCATCTCGTCAGTGTGTTTGTTGCCAGGAAACTACGTTGAGCAAAAGGACGTCGCAGGAAGACCTGCCGTGGAAGCCAAGGCCTGGCATGCCCTTGGGTGCTGTCCTGGTAGTCATTAGCTGTCACCGGAGAGTCAGACGCTGACGCCACACGTCTCTCAGGAGCACCCCCAGGCCCTCCTGGGAGGGGCAGGATGGGGGTGCTGGCTGCCCCTGTGGAGCCCGCCGCCCATGGGGGGGGGGTGACAGGTGACTTGAGCAAACGGGACATCAGAACTGGGTCCACGACTGGAGGCATTCGCCTGCCCCTGACTCTTTCCCCCTAAAAGGCATCGAAGAGCAAGACTGACTCTGTGCTGGACCCGGTCCTGCAGCAGCCCGCGCAGCCTGTCTCCTGGCACTCAGGAGGGGTCAGGTCAAGTCCCCTGCCCCGCCCTGGGCACTGGGGGTCCCTCTCTTCCCCTCAGGGCTCAGGGCCGGCCTCTCCCCAGGCCAGAAGCCCACCCTGTGGTCCTCGAGTTTGGGGCAGTGGTGTTGGAGCCAGGTGACCCAGGTTTGGGCCCCGGTTCGGCCCGTCACTACTAGTTGCGGCAGGGTTCTTGCCCTTGAACCTGGGCAGGCTCATGGTGGCTTTGACCAAGAGACTATGCAGAAAGAAGTGACACCCTGTAACTTTCAAGACCGGGTCATGAAAGCCCATGGAGTTTCCCCGTCACTGGCTAGAACCTTCTCTCTCTCTCAGAGCCCTAAACCTCCAGGTCAGACGCACACCTGCCCTGAGGTCCCCACGGCGTGCGGAGCCCCAGGCCGCAAGAAGAGGGGGACCCTGAGTCACAGTCTCGGCTGATGCGGCCCAGCCCAGGGGCCAGGCATGTGGATGAAGAAGCTGCTAGATCAGGGGGGTCCAACCTGCGGCCCAACACAAAATCGTAAATTTACTTAAACGATTGCTGAGTTCTGTGACTAAGTTTTATACGGAGGTTTATTACTTAGACATGTGCATGTTCTACATTAGTGATCACAAACCTGGGGCCTGCTCGATGATGTTAAGAGATTTTAGAAAGAGCTGCTGCATAATTAGGGTGATCACATGGGGGCTTTTTTTGCTTCTCTGGGGTGGCGGACACCCCCAAAATTATACACGGGCCTTCTTTTTGCTCATCAGTTTTCATTAGTGTTTGTGTCTTTAATGCGTGGACCCCTCTGTTCTAGACGATTCTGGCCCCCAGCCAGCTGCCGGTCTTCCTGGCCGCCTTCAGACATGGCGGAACAGGGGCCGCCACCCCTGCTGGGCACCGCCCCAGCTCCCGGCTCGCAGATGCTGAGCACCCACGGCTGGCCAGTCTCTGCCGGTGCGCCGGGGTGGGGCGTGTGCTGGCGGATGTTGTACAGCGATGGAGGGTTGTTCTGTGTTGGCCAATGGCTGCAGCGGGGGACTACGAGACATTTTTATTCTTTCCGCTAGGCTTTTCTGGAAACTTCCAGGTTTTTTTTGTTATGAGCCTATGTTTTTATTATTAAGAAAATATATACAAGGAAATGTTTGTTGAGTGAATGAATGAAGGAAGTGAAGACTGAGGGAGCAATGAATTCCAGACAAGGCGAGAGGGAGGCGTTCTTGTGGGTGGGCCCTGGCCCCGTGGTTCTCGGGAACCGCCTCGGGGATGAGCGTGTCCTGTGGGTTTCCTCCTCTGTGGCCAGTTCCCTCACCTCGCGCTGCCCTTGGCTGTGACTGCGGAGCGGCGGCAAGTGAGTTGGACAGCAGCTGTGTGTCTCCGTGCGGCTCCCTCCACCTCTCTGAGCGCACTTCCTCCCCTGCCAGGTGAGGCGCACGCAGACACCGACCGGCACACAGTGGGACTGTGGAAGAAGCAGGATTCAAACCTGGGGCTGCCTGACTTCTGCCCAGGGGGTTCGTCTTTCTCCAATAAGGGGGTCCAGAGAAAGGCCTTGGGGGTTGGTATTGGGAGCCGCCCTCCGGCCTGCTCCCACCTGGGAGCCCTATGCGAGGGTTGCCGTGGGCCCCAGGGGCCAGGCACAGAGCCGGAGGCTGGGGGCCTGGGCAGAGGCCAGGGCTGTGCTGTCCCCCCAGGAAGCCGAGGGGTCCCCCCATCGCCCCTTCACCCCTGCGCTCTCTGAATGAAGCCATTCAGAGGAGGAAACCCGACCGCCCATGTTTTATGCATGTCCGGCCAGGCCAGGAGCGGCAGGTCCCCCACGGAGGGATTAGTTTAAGCAGACCCTGCGAGTGAGGGGGTGGGGGGCTTGAAAGAAGCCACACCCCTCACGCAAGGACCCCTCCCCTGCTGGGTGGCCTTAGGCGCTGTTCACACAATCTGGGCCCAGCACGGGGGTGCTGGCCTGAGCCAGGCCTCTGCTGGGGGCGAGGGGGGTCTCGTGGACCCAGGCCTTCTGTTGTGCGGCCAACTAAAGCAGCTGCCCTCTGTGTGCCCGGGCGGCCCCCCCAGGGGGAGCTCATGCCCTCCCCTGGCAGGTGTTGGCTGTGGGTAAGGCAAAACCCGGGGGAGGGGACAAGCACGTTTCAGAGACTCTGAGCAAGAGGATGTCACTTATGTCAGCCCTTTGAAACTCCTTTTCTGCCGCAAAACCTGGCCTGACTGTTGGGTGGTGGGGCGGGGGGGTGCCCAGCTTTCCTCGCTCCTGGCTGCCTCCCAGCTGCTGTCCCCTGCAGCTGGCGTGGCCATGGCAGGGAGGTTGTCAGCAAATCCTAAACAATTAACATCTTTCCCTGTCACGTTTCCAGGTCCCCCCTCCCTCATTCCTCTTGCTTTGCTTTCAACTATCAGCCGCAGTTTGGCTAGCTAGCACTTATTGAGCACCTACTCTCTGCCCTAGCATTTATTGAGCACCTACTCTGTGCTTAGTGATTTTTTTTTTTTGCACGCTATGTTTTTTAAAACCACACAACCCTCTTGGGGGTAGGCACTGCTGCGGGCCTCATTTTTCTAATGGGGAGACTGAGGCTCAGGAGGAGAGGGACTTGCTCGGGGCCACATAGGGAGTCTGGGCGGAGCACACACTCAGTCCCAAGCCCGCCTGACCCAGAGGAGCGTACTTCGAGGGCTGGCCTGGCGACCTCAGGTTAGGAACAAACAGCCCAGAGGTGTTTGGTACACGTTCTCTCCTTTGGATGGAGAGTCAGAGCTACAAACTGCGGCAACGGGGGAGCCATGGAGCTCACCCGCTGCAGGCTCTTGGTTTCTCAGCTGGAGAAACTGAGGCCCAGAGAGAGGAGGGCACTTACTCCGGGTCCCTTGGCACCCCAGGGGCAGTGCCCTGGGGTGCTGACCCTACTCCAGGGCTCCCACTGTTCCAGGCCAAGGCGTCCTGCCACCTCGTGCCCCTGGGCCTCCGTCTGCCTGTCCGTCCGCAGGGCCGAGCTGTTGAGGACGTGAAAGTGCCCGGTGAGCAGACGGGCCGGGGTGCCTGAGGCCAGGCCCTGGGAGCCCTTGGCCTCATGTGGCGGGTCGGACCCAGGCCACCTCGCAACCCCTCGTGGAGACACCCCTGAGCACCAAGCACCTCCTTGTTGCCACTGTCTCCGAGACTGGGGGCCTGGCTGAGAGCGATCGCTGAATTGTCACTGCACGGGTGAGTGACAGGTGCTGTACAGGTGACCAAGGTCCTGACCAGTCAGAAATCTCTCCAGGTCTCTCCCCGAGAGCGAATTCAACTGAGGGGTCGATTGCACAAGAGAAGTAAGAGCAGACGAGCCAACTAGAGAAAGGACAGACAGCCGGGCGCCTAGCAATGGCAGGAAGCTGCTGCCACCCCCAGGGCTGGGGGCAGATGCGGTTGGTGGGGGTGGGGGGGTTGTTACCAGAGCCTGGGAGCTGGGGCAGGAGCTGGCATCTGGGAGGGGCTGCCTAGCATGGGGTGTGGGGGTGGACCGGAGACTGGGCACAGTGTCCGCTGTTGGGGACTCCGCAGGAAATAGATGGGGTCCTGGGGGAGTGCCTTGGCTTCTCCCTTGTTCTGCAGTGCCTCCCAGACGCCGGTGGCAGGGGAGTCTGGGGGATGTGTAATGTTCCTGGGGCACGGAGCAGAGCAGGAGAAAGGCTAGGGTGGGGTCTGGGGTCCATGGGCAGGGAGTGGCAGGGGGTCATTCATATCATTCGGGATTCTGCAGGGAGGCTGTGGCCCAGGCACCTGTCAAGTGGCCCTGAGGGGCTCTCCACTGGGGGACAGTGACTCCTCCTCGCTGCCCCAGGCTCACAGTCTTGCTGAGAAGGAGGCCAAGGCACAGCCGGAAGGAAGTGTCTAGCAAGGGACTGGGAGAACCAGCTTTGACCTTGGCCTCCTGCTCCGACTCTGTATCCTCTCCATTGGCTCTGGGTCCAGGGGTGCCGCCCTCAGTCCAGGGCAGCTGTTAACATATTATCTCCCGTCTCACAGCAGAGGAAACAGGCCAGGTCAGGGCCCCACCTGGGGCCCTTAGCCTGTTGGTGGCTGTGCTGGGAGTTTGAACCTACCGCTTCGGGCTCCAGAGCACGCGTCCTGAACTCTGGGGCTGGTGGGAAGAGGGCAGTCCTCGGACCCCTTCCCGTGCCGCAGGGGCCTCCCTGGAACCCTGCTCGTGGCCACTGCTCCCTCCTTAGCTCGTAAACTGTCCTGGAGGACTGGCTGGCTGGTGAGGCTCGGGCGGGCCCCGCATGCCCGGATAGAGGAATTCAAAAGGCCATTTATGTGGCAATGACTTCAGCTCATTGGATCACAAAGGATGGAGCCCACACTGTTCTCTGGAGCCACCGTCGTCCCTCAGCTGTGCCAAACCCGCCTTTGATCTGCTCCTCCTGGGTTTATGAGGTTAGGAGATAAGCAGACGGAACAGAATTCTCTTCTCTTTTGGTCCACCCAAGGATCCTCGAACCCCCAAACCTCACAGCTCTCCCTGCAGCCCACACCCCGGGATAACTGAGAAGGCCTGAGGGGGGTCTCTGCATCCTGGGGCACACAGGCCGTCTGGGGTGGCGGGCCCTTCCCGCTGGGTCTGCCAGCTCCCTCCTCCTCCTCTGCCTCCTCCTCTTCCTCCAGCCTCTACTTCCAGCTGACCCCAGGCTAGGGAAAGCAGGCAGCTGCTCCAGCCAGGGGCCTTCCCAAACTGCTGGGACCCTCCTTGGTCCTCCTTGTAGTCCATTCACAAACCTGCCTTTCCACCGGGCCCCCTCCTGCACGGCATTTGCCCTGGAGAGGGGACAGAGACCCTGTCCCTCGAAGAAGGACAAGACTTCAGGGCAGTTGAGTCCAACCCATGTTCACTACGGCGCTCTTGCAAGAGAAACCCCTGGGGAGTGTTTATGAACCAACGAACAGACCAGCCGAGAGCGCCGTGCGCAGCCAGGCGGTACATGCCAGCCCAGGACAGCTGTGTGACCTCGGGCAGCCGGTGAACCTCTCTGAGCCTCTTCACTCACACGAGGGGGATAACGAACAATGGGACCCGCCATCGCTTACTCGGTCCTCGGTGTGGGGATGGAAGGAGGGTGCGGCAGCCTGGTGTGGAGTAAATGCTCAATGGAGGGCACCTGTCTTGATGGCCTGTGAGCCTTCCTGATACGGAGGACAACTCGTGTCGGTGTGGGGTCACCCGCTCATCTGTTTGGTGGAGGGTGTGGGGCTGTGGTCTGCCCCCGTGGGTCCCAGGGACAAAGTGGCCGAACCCTGCCCTGTGGCTTAGGCCAGTGCTGGGAAGAGGGATGGCGGTCCAAGCGGTCAGTGTTCTTGGGGAGACGGGACCGGGTCCAGGTGCTCGGGCAAGCAGCCCTGACCATTGTTCAAGTCACAGACTACAGGGGCCACGGGAGCGAGGGCAGCGGGTTGGAGGAAGGCCGGGATTGATGGGGGGTGGATGGAGCGAGGCCGGCTGGCCGCGGAGCTGGGCCTGGAGTGCAGGTGTCCTGATCAAGTTCACGTGGAAGTCGCCCTGTAGGTGCCTGTAGAAGGTGGTCAAGGGCCAAGGCTAGACCTTGGGTTGGCAGGACAGGGGAGACTGAGGCAGAATGGGCTGCCTACTCTGCACGGGGGCAGGGGGCGAGGTGGATCCGGGCAGGAGCATTGTTTTGGGAGCCTGGAGGCTGTTTCTATTCTCTGAGTCGTTGGCCAAGTCCCCCCCCACCCTCCACCCCCTCCCACCCCCCCATCCCCATGGAGGCTATTGCCTGGCACTTTGGAACCGAGTATTCACTTGCTTATTTTGATATGCATTTCTCTTTACCCTCTCCCTGCAGGCCAGGGCATTGCGGTCTGGGTCCGTCTCCCCTCGTTTGTGCATGGGGTCACCCTCTCTGCCTTTCCATGTCCCGAGCCTGTTGGGGGCGGGGGGTGGCGATAACAACAGACAATGCGCGAGGTGACAAAAGGGTCCCACCCACGTGCGCCTCCTCCTCGTCGTAAATATTCCACGACGATGAAGGTGGTGCCGTGAGACTTGGGCGGAACCCAGGGCCTCTGCAGCTCGCATCTCCGAGTAGGAAGCGTTTGGCTCTGCTGACAAAACAGCTCTTTGCTTGCTCGGCCCACCGCCGAGATGTGTCGAGTGCGGGAAGGACGGCGGGGAAACTGAGGTGCCCCGTCGGAGGAAGAAGACCAAAGATGTCCTCTCTGCTTCCGCTCTTGGGGAGGCGGGGGGTCTGGCTTCTCCTCCTCCTCCTTCTTCTTCCTTTTTTATTTTATTTTTTCCACCATATGCACACCTTCCTCTCGGCTTCCTTCACAGCTTGATCAGTGATTGGTGCCTGCTTCCCACATCAGTGGCCAGGCATACATTTTCCTACTTGCGTGCGACTCTGTGTGTGTCTACGTCCTCGGGCTCCGAGAGAAAGCGGCAGGGTCCTCCTGCAGGAGGCAGGCCGTGTAAATACGTATTCGTCGGGGGAGAAGGAAGGAGGAGTGATAAAATATTCAGAAAGCGGCCTGTTCTGCAGGGATGTTATTCCGCACAGCCAGGGGGCAGATTAATGATACCGTTGGCGAGGAAGGGAGACCGGCCCCATAAAATATGTATCGGCGGGGTTGCAGGTGGGGCGGGCAGGGGTGCTCGGGATGGGCCGTGCGGGGCCCGGCCGGGACATCTGGCCCCCACCCTCGGTCTCCTCCCTGAGACCTCCCAGCAGCTGGCTCTGGGGCCTGGGGCGGGACAGCACCGACAGCGGGTGTGCTGGCCATGCCTGGGCAGCTGCAGGGGGCCCGGTGGGTACATGGGGAGGAGTCCTGGGTAAGGGGGGGCGGGAGGCCCGGCCCTGCCTCTGTGCCGCTGTGTGGCCTTGGACAAGTCACGTTACCCCACCGAGGCTCTGTGTCCTTTCCTCTGAAGCAAACAGCAGACCACTCCCCACGGGGCTGAGTGGGTGCTGGGAGGCGGGCGGGCGATCCTGGGGAATGAAAGGAGGTGGAAAAGGTCGCATTTGTTCGGCTTCCTCGTTGAGGGTGTACCGCACGCATGTCACTGAGAAACGTTCTTGCCCGCACCGCCCGAAGAGCCCACCCTACGTGAAAAGGAGGCAAATGACCGGATAGAAAGTGGGCGGAGAGTAGAAACGGACAAATCCTGGGGGGTGGCCGGCGGGGGAGGGGGCTGCTGTCCTGGGCCAGTAAAGCAAGGTGCGGGCACCTGGGCAAGGTGCCAGAAGATGCTCACCTGCTCAGGATCGGGGAATGCAGGCCACGGGAACCGCGTGGCGGAGATCTGACGGGCCCTCCCCCGCTCCCTCCCACACGGGGACACTCGCTCCCGCAGTTCATGCGTTTCCCGGGAGCCGGAGGCCTAGGGGAGGCCACCCGCCTTCCGATTCTGAAAGTCCTTTCTCTGCCAACGCCCGACGTGGCGCCCTCGCTCTGACGGGGGGCCAGAAGCAGAGGGTCCCTCTCCTCCGCTGCCCCTGCGCCGGAAGCTGGCCCTGGGGAGTCACAGGAAGCCGGAGGTCTGGTCTCCGCGGATTCAGCATGGTGTCATCAAAGCGGGGAAGAGCGCCACTTGCCCTCTGAACATCCCGGAAGGACTGGGGAAGAAGGTCAGCGGGGGCTTCCTCCCAGACCTGCCTGTCCCCCCCCAGCGCTGACTCCTCTCCCGCCGTGCAGGGGCCCATGTCGCTTATTGTATGCCACCATGAGCATCTGCCTATTCAAGCAGCCCGGAGGGGGACCCATGTCAGACCCCCAAGCTGGGCGGGGCTGGGCATGAGTCCCAGGGCTGAGCGGGGGTGGGGGAAGGGGCGCCTCTCTCCACCTGGGGAGGCCCCCAGGAGTATGGGGAAGCTGCCCCCCACAGGAAAGCTTTTCCACGGCCTTTGCTTTGGGGGACACTGGCAGCGGTCACGGAGCAAGAAAGCCCGGTTCTTCTCCCCACGGGGGTGACAGGCGGGAGGGCGAGCCGTCCCAGACCCCCTCTGCTGTTCCCGGTCAGGCCCACCCTGTGGCTCCTGCCGCCACTCACGGGGCTCTTTCTGGATGCTTCCTCTGGCTCTGGGACTTATGCAGCAAAAGCACAGTGGGGGGTCAGCACCCCTGGGGGCAGACTTCAGTCAGTCACTGACAGCTTTCTCGCCCCTCTGGCGGGACACCTGTCTGCCCAGTCCCCAGGGGAGTGAGCCCTCTGTCCTGAGTGTGGCCTGCTCGCTAACGCCCTGCGATCGGCTTCCCCCTCCCCCGTCTCCCTTCCCAACCTGCCCCCAACCACGGCTGCTGCTTCGGATCCCCGCCCATGTGAGCCCCCCTGTTTCAAATGCTGGTCCCAGGGTCTGCTTTTGGGGAGCTTCCCCTCACACTGTAGGCGTAGCAGAACCAAAACCGTTATGGGGTGGGGTTTGAACCAGGTGGGCCCCTCATTGGTGGTGCCCAGGCCAGAGGGCTCTGCCGCATTGCCCAGCCCTGCGATGCTGACCAGTCCACAGACGCTGACCAGTCCAGCCAGGGTCTCCTGGAGGCGCAGCGGTTTCTGGTAGCACAGAGGCCTGTGGCGGGAGCCCACGGGTTTCTGGCTGGACTGTGCCCGGGGCAGTTCTGGGGCGGCGTCCGACTGCCGCACTATCCATGTCGGGAAGCGGGGGGGTGTTCCCTGGACGCTGTGCTTGCTCGTGACCCCCACCCCAGCCTGTATCAAGGGGTCCCAAGAAGGAGCTTCTGTCCCTGCTCCCATGTCGCCGCCCCCTACCCCAGTCTCAGAGGAGGGCTGGCCCCACCCGGGCAGAGTCCAACCAGACACTGTCGCAGGTCGGGCCGGCACAAGGTGACCAGGCAGGTGGGTCTGGGGGGGGTCGGTTTCCACGGTGGGACCCTTGCAGGTGGAAGCCTTGGTGCGTGGGTTGTGTGCTGGTGTTCGGGGAACCTGGTGGGAGAGACGGATGGGTCCCAAGAGGCTCCGTGGGGCCCAGCGTGGGTGCAGAGGAGAAGGCTGTGGGTTCACCATCTGACACTGGGACCGTCGGACCTCTAGAAGTCACTGGGTAGAAGGGTGGGGTTCCGGGCCGGAGACACCAAGTAGGCGCCCTCAGAGGGGCTGAGTCACAGTGACTCTCTGGGACAGCCAGCCGGAGCGTCGCTCTGAGGAGATGAGCCGGCAGGGGGCTGGGAAGGTCCCAGGGCCCCTCCGGTCCAGCCTGGGCCTGCCGCCCCCAGCCGAAGAGCTGCGGCCACTGCAGGCTCCCGAGAGGAGGGCTGAGTGTGGTGGGCTGTCACCTGGGAGGCACCTGCTGGCAAGTCCTATTGGGATGGTGGCAGAGCGGCGTGATGCTCTGTAGGTTTGAGGTCCAGTGGTTTAGCTGGGAGAGGAGCCAGGATCCCCCAGCAGAGGAGTGGGGCGGAGAGATGGGGAGGGACGGCAGCCACCATGGGCAGGGTCTACAGTGGGGTGTCCTGGGGGCAGCTGGGGAGTCCTGGAGCACAAGCTCCTCCCACGCATGAGGAGCTGGGGTCCCTTACACCAGCTTCCCCCTGGACAGAGGTCCAGAGCCGCTCCTGGGCGGTGAGCCTGCCAGTCCTTCCAGCGATTGGGTGGAGTGGACTCTGAGCCCCTCAGGCGATGAGATGTGGATGCCGGCAGGCGAAGCCCCAGCGGTATGGGCAGGGCAGCCACCGCATGGACCCCACTCCCGCTCCAGCCCTCTCCACTGCTCCTGCCGGCTTGGCCCTGACCTTCTAGGCCCTGGCCTTCTGCTATCTCCTCCCCACCAAGCCCCCTTGCCAGCCTGGCTCTTCCCCCACAAACCCTCTTCCGAGCTGGCCCTGGGCTGCCTTGACCCTCTCTGGCAGGCCCAGCTGGTCCCCTCACCCTCCTGACCCCTTCGGCTGCACGGGTCCGCTCGGAACCCCACCCCCTCCCCCTTCAGCAGAGCTGCCCGCTCTGGCTTCCCAGAGGCTCCTGGGAGCCGGGCACCCACAGCGCTCGCTGTGTCCGGCCCAGGGCTGGGTCTGAGTCTGGCTGGTGCTCTTTCCCCACGTGTAGCCTGTTCCCCCAAGTAGACAGCACCCCGTGTCTCCGGTGGCTCTGAGTCTCAGTGCCCTGAACACAAAGTAGGTGCACAGTGAGGGTGACGGTGGTGAGGGTGACCAGGCCTCCAATGAACAGCTCGTGGTCTCACCCCATGGCTGACGGGTCGCCTCCCCACTTTGAGTCTGCGTTCCCACGGCAGAGACTTGCTGCCGGTCCTAAATGGTTCTCCTTTTCCTCCCGGGATCTCGGTGGACCCACACTCCGCCCCCACGGGGTCAGGCGCAGCGGCGGGACTATGCTCTGTCCCGGGCCGGAGGGATGTATATCCCTGGGCGGAGGGATACCCTCGCCTCCAGGCGCTTCCCGTAACGCCCTCCAGGAGTGATCCTTCACCATCGGCGATGGAAGACAGAGCCTGGGCCCTGCCACCGCCGAAGCGGGGCCGCCCCGGAGAGCCCCACACAGGACGTCCCCACTGGGCCGCTGTGTGAGTAGGGAGTCCACTTTTATTTTTAGGACAATGGGAGTAGTCTGTCCACCTTGACTAACGTGGAAACATTTACAGCAAGAATTACGCCGGCATCATGGGAGGGCTGGGGAGGGGGGTGTGGGCTGGGTGGGGGTGGGGGGTAAAAGACAGAAAACTGTACTTGAGCAACAATTAAAATAAAAATTACGCCGACATCAATGGGCTGTCGCTAACGTTCATGGCGCGACCTGTTTAGAGGATGCTATGCTAGTTTGCTGGGGCCACGCTAACAAAGGACCCCGTACTGGGGGGCTTCAACACCAGAAGTGTACTGTCTCGGGGTTCTGGAGGCTCAGGGCCCAGTTGGTTCCTCCCGAGGCTCCTTGGCTTGTAGGTGGCACCTTCTCGCTGTGCCCCCCGTGGTCTGCCCTCTGCATATGCCTGCGGCCAAACTCCCTCCTCTTATAACCCTGTGATATTGATTAGGGCCCACCTTAACGACCCCACTGTTACTCAATCGCCTCTTTAAAGACCCGTCACCCTGGCTGGTGTGGCTCAGTGGATGGGGCACAGGCCTGCGAACCAAAGGGTCGTTGGTAAATTCCCAGTCAGGGCAGGTGCCTGGGTTGCAAGCCAGGTCCCCAGTAGGGGGCGCAGGAGAGGCTACCACACACTGATGTTTCTCTCCCTTTCTCCTCCCCTTCCTCTCTCTCTAAAAATAAATAAAATCTTTAAAAATATATATTAAAAAAAAGACCCTGTCTCCAGGTACAGTGACATTCCCAGGTGGTGGAGGTTAAGACTTCAACATGCGACCTTTGGGGGCACAACTGAAGCCCCCAGCAGATGCTTGGTGACCGTCCCTTCCCCTGTTCTTCAGAAACTCCGAGGTGCCCCAGTGGTCGAGAGCGAGGTCCAAAGCCCACCCGTCCTGCATGCTGTGAAACACAGTGTCCAAGAATGTGCTGCAGACCCTCGGTCCCGAGTCCGCTCCTGTGGTGGGACTGCACAGGTGACACGGTGCCTCTGTGCAGTGGAGTGTGGCAGGTGTGAGGGCCACTGGAGAAGCAAGAGCCCAAGCCGGGCTCGGGGGAAGGGCAGCTGGACGGACCACGCGGTGGACTTGGTCATGACCCCATCGGTCTGTGCGGCTGGGGTACCCCGGGGCAGTCTTCCTGCAGACGCCGGGTCTCGGTCACTTCACCCGTGACATCCCTGCGTTTCCCCTCCTCTCTCTCCTGCCTCCACCCTTGGGCTTTCAGAGACCAGGTCCTGACGGTGACAGCCACCCCAAGCCCCTTCTCCAGCACTTGCGAAGGATCAGACACTTCACTAAGCACTCTCCCTCCGCAATGTCTGTCGCCTGTCTCCGATTCCTCTCTCGGAGTGGGCTCTCTTGTGATCTCCGTTTCAAAGGCCCGGAGAGGTCAGACCGCCTGCCGAAGCTCACACGCAGGCAGAGGCGAGGGCAGCGGTTTGGGCTGGCGGCGGTGGGTGGGTTGGAAGATGCGCTTGATACGAACCAAACACGTGGCTGCTTGGACGAGGCACACCCACCATGCCGGCCCCTGGCGTTGGTGTCCGAGGCTCCGGCGGGAGCCTGCCCCCTCCTGCCTGCAGAACGAGAAAGCCCCCTCCGGCCCCACTCAGGGCTCCCCCCAAGTCTCGCCTCTCCCCCTGTCCCCGCGCCGGTGGCGGGGAGATGTCGTTCGAGTGGAATTGAGCCGAGGACTTGTGTGCGACCTCATTTGCATGTGCGCCAACAAGCCGCAATGTGCACAACCTTGGAACACTTTCAAAGGCAGGAATAATTCCTCTGAAATAGGTCTTCCGAAAGGCTTTATCTTGTCCTTTCTTTTTTAGTTAATCTTGGAGCCCCTTAGCATGTCAAAGCAATTTTTCTAATGTCACATCTTCCAGACATTAGCATGAAAGGGCTTTAAGAGATGATTTGAGAAAGAATAAATGTTGAATGAGCATTTATTATAGAGTCGTTTATGCTACATTTGCATTTTGACTCTCTGTCCGCCGTGGGGGCCGCCGAAGCAAGCTGATTTGAAAGTCAGCGGTGTCTCAACAGGCGAAGCTACAACGGTGTTACCGCTCCGCCGTTTTCCTCCAGGCGTTAATTTCTAGGAAGAGGCGATGTCATGAGGCGGGTGTGTCTTGGGGGATGAGAGTCGGCAGAGCCTGGCTGCCTGGACGCGGAGGTGGCACTGCCCAGGAGCAAAGGTCAGGGGAGCCCCCAGGAAGTCCCCGTTTCTCCCTGCGCGCCTCCTGAAGAAACTGTCTAGCAGTGTCCCGTCGCCTTCCGGAACACGGTCTGTGTTCAATACATAGGAGCCGGTTTTAGCATTTTTATTATCGGGGGCTTCGGAACTCGGCCACCAGGGTTCCAGGGACATGAACTTGGTTTGTGCCAAGGGTGGGCTTTCTCGTGTCTGCACCTGGAAGAGGCTCATTCTGTGGGTTCTGACCACAGACGGGTGGATGTGAGTGGGTCCTGGGGCTGAGGGGTGTCTTAGGGACCTTGTCAGCCTGTGTGTGTGTGTGTGTGTGTATGAGAGAGAGAGAGAGAGAGAGAGAGAGAGAGAGAGAGAGGTATCAGCTCAGCACACCCCAAGGCTCCCTGAAGCGCCGGTCCCTAGAAGCTGGGATCCCCAGCCCCAGCTCTCCATGTCCCTGTGCCCGCTCCTACCCGACTAGAAGCCGCTTCAGGGCAGGGACAGGCCCTTTTTCATCCTCACCAAAACCCAGACCTCCACTGAGGCTCCGTATGGTCGTCAGGCTTGTTCTTTGAATGCTGCTCACCAAGTCCAAGGCAGCCTTAGGTGGGGCCCAGCCTGTGCTGACCCGGGGCGGGGGGGGGGGGGGGCTGCACCACTCAATACTGAGGATGGGGGCTCGGAGACCTGTTCCCCAGGTAGGACCTCTCCCCTCCCCCCACCTCTCTGCAGCTGAGGAGTAAGGCCTCCCCCAAAGCTAGCTCACCGCCTTCATTTCATAGGTTGGGGAGCCGAGCTTCAGAGAGGGTTCCTCTTGCCCCTTGGCCGCACAGCAGGGCCGTGGGCCAGGTTAGGCCCTGGCAGCCAGGCCTCCTCTGGACCCTGTCCCAGCCCTCCTGGGGGGCCGGGTTCCTTCCTCAACAGACCCTGGAGCCAGCCCCAAGGCCAAGGCCGGGTCTGCCCCGCCAGATCTTGCCGTTATCATTCACGCCCCTCCCCACCCTCCACCCAACAGACCCCAACTGCTCCCCTGGCCCCACAGGCTTGATACTTAGGCCTCAGAGCCTTCTCTGCTTCTCTGTCCTCATTTCTTGATTTTTGCAAAACAGAAACGACAGCCGTACCCCTTCTTGGGCGCCTGCTGTGTGCTGGGCATGGCTTGAGGCCCTTACTGGGCAGGGTGGACCCCGTGTCCCCATCCTGTGCCTGGGTGCCCAGGGCCACACAGCTCAGGCCCCAGAGCTGGGATGGGAACCCGGGTTCTGGTGGACGCTAGGGACACCACAGTTGTCACGTGGCCAGGCTGCTGCCACACAAGCATCTCCTGCCTTTTCCGTGGTGCTTGAGCCTACAGAGGATGGAGTTGGCCCTGCTCGGTCCCCTCCCCTTGGTCCCCTCTGAGCTCAGCGCCGAAGACGCCACCAAGCCCCTCAATCCGGACTCACTGACTTGATCACACACTCGTCTCCCTAAGGACCTGATTCCGGCCACTTCCCCGAGACACTGCACACAGTGCGTCTATGAAGAGAACCCGGGAGCACAGGACACACGCTATTTAATGTCCCACTGTAAGTCTGGCAGAGCTGGGTGCAAAGCCCAGCGCCGCCCCTAGCCAGCTGTGTGACTCTGGGCAAAGTACTTAGCCTCTCTGAGCCTTGGTTCCCTGCTCCCTCAGATGAGGGTAATAATAGAGAAGCTGCTTCTTCCGACCGAGGAAGCCGGACCTCGGTCTCCTCCTCTTGAAAACACCCAGGCTGGATAGTCTGTGTCTACATTCCCATGAGCTCAGCAGGTCTCAGGCCTCTGGGGGTCAGGAGTGGGGCTGGCCCCTTCCCATCCCCCACCCAGAGGGGAGAGCAGGCCTCCCCAGGCGCCCATCCTGCAGCTGATCTGCAGCCCCGGGTGAGTCCTTGTGCTGTAGAGAAAGCAGGAGGCCAGGGTTGCCAGTCACGGGCTGAAGGAGAGAATGAGAGAGAATGAGAGAGAGCGCGCGCCCCCATCAAGGCCGGCCCCCTCCTCTCCTGCAAACCTGCGTGCAGAGGATGAAGGGAACAGAGCAGAGGCGAAGCCTGGCCTTCTGAGGAACATGGGGTGCCCACTTTGAACAGTGGCCTTTGTGCCTGCCTATTCAGGGCGGCCTCGGGACAATGGGGGGCAGGCACACAGGGGAGGACAATGACAGGGACATCGCTGCCGCTTTGCATTCCCTTTGAAGTGGCTCTGCCCTGACCCCCCGCCGCTCGGAAAAGAAGGCTTTTGTTGCCTGCTCCAAAGATGCTGTAAGATGCTGCGGAAAAAGTAACGGGAGGGGGTCCGCTCGATCAAAAAAAAATTAAATATAAGAAACAAATCGAGCCGGCCCACGTGGGGGCTGGCGGTAGCTTTGAACCTGAGAGGAGAAGGGACATTACGATCCAACCCTTTCTCCCCCCAGGGTTTCTGGGGGCAGTCTCCGTGGGAGCCGGGGTGTTATGGGTGGGAGCTGGGGGCCCCGGGGTGGGGGGGACTGGGGTCTCCTCTGAAGCTGGAGCTGGGACGGGGAAAGCTGAAACCTGCTCTGGGGCTGGCGGTTGGGCAGAAAGTGCTGCGGGCAGAACCAACATAACAGGGCCGTGCACCGTGCACCGAGTGGGGTGTGGGCCAGGCTGGGGGCCGGGCGCCTGCACGCTTGCCTTCAAAACACTTCCTGAGGAATCATGGGATGTAGGTGTGCGGACCAGGTAGCTCTGCCTCCTGGAGACGGAGGAAGCAGGGGCCGCTCTGTCGGGCTCTGGGCCGCGGAGGCCGGTGGGGCGGGTGGAGCCCCGTGAAGGCCCAGGGGCCGGCATTTGGACAGTGGTTTTGCCGTGTCCCTGGGGGACCTGGGCAGCGTGCGACCCGTGTGTCTGCACACAGCGTCCCCTGCAGGGAGGGCGTAGTCATGTCATCGGATGTCTGTACCTTCAAATATTGCTGTCGAAATCAACATCAGGAATTCGCTCGTTAGCACGAGCGTGGGGGAGGGAGTTTGTCTTCAGTGGTGACGCGGACGGAATTCAGGACAGGAGCTGGCTGGTGAGATCGGAGAAGCCCCGCTGCCCGGGAGGCCCAGCTCAGCGGTGTGTCTCGCTTATTGTATCGGTCCAGTAGTTGTTACAGTCGTCCCTACTCCGCTGCTGAGGGAGCTCAGGCTGAGAGAGGCGAAATGACCCGCTCAGGCGCGCACAGCTTGTCAAAGGTGGTGGCAGATTTGGGGGCCTGCATGCGCTCTTGCGCCCTGGTTTGTCCTGACTTTGAGAGGGTCCGTCTTTCAGGTGGGCAGTGGCTTCCTCAGATCATGCTCTGTGCCCCGCCCTCGTAGATCACCTGCCCCACAGCGGCAGGGGCCCGACCGAGGGCGCCAGGGCCACCAGACCTTTCGGATGCACACGGAGTCTCCGGGGACTTTTCCTGCCTGCCAGGCCTTGGGGTGGCCACCAAGCTCTTCCCCCAGGGAGTGTCCCAAGGGCAAGGCCCAAGGAGGTCTTGGATTGGTGGGCGGTCCCCTGGACCCTTGTCATCACTTCTGAGTGTCCAGCCCCACCATTGGGTGCCCATCAAGATTGGACTCCTGGGGGGTGCAGCTCTCCATGGCACCTGCGAAGCGCCTGAAGTTCCTGGGCACTAACACTGCCCCGTGAGCACAGGTGTGTGGAAGCTCCCTTCTTCCTCGCCCTGGTGGGGACAACTCCGAGTGTAAAACGCGTCCCTGCAGAGCCTCCCCCATCCCCTGCCCTGGGATCAGGTGGAAGCTGTCCCTTGCGGGTCTTTGCCTGAGGTCACAGGTGCTTGGTCCTGCCCTTCCCCACCCTGCTTCCCCCCTCCCCCTGGCAGGTCTCTCCTCCAAGTTCTTTCCCCCTGCCCGCCTACAGGGGACCCATGGGCCCAGAGAGGCACACTGGGGACAGAGACTGGGAGCTGGCAGGAGGCAGAGGATGGAGAGGGAGGGAGAAAGGACCTGAGAGCCCAAGAGGACCATGGTCCCAGGGGTCCAGGGCTGTTCTGTCTGTCTGTCTGCCAGGGTCAGGCGCCCCAACAAGTCCAGGCACTCTGGTCTCAATCCCTGGGGCTGCCTCTTGAGGGCTCCTGAGGATTCCGAGGTGTCCCCAGCTCCTGGGCACTAAGCAGCCCACAGGTCGGCACGGGCAGGCAGCCTGTGCCCCACCACCACCTCTCTTGTGGGTGACACTCCTGCTCTCAGGTGCTTTTGTGTACCCCTGCGGGCTGTGACATTGTCCCCAAGAGGCCTGCCTGGCCCAAGCTCCCCACTGGCCAGAGTGAGGGCCTGAGAAGGACCCTTATCTGCTGCACCCGGGGTGTGTGGCATGCTAAGTACTGTGTTGGCCATTGTGGGGGAGCAGAGAGGGACACAGGGCCAGCTCCTTGTGCTCTGGAGCATGGGGCCCAAGGCACAGGCCTGGCAGGCCCCAAGCAGCCAGGAGCAACTGGAGGCCGGTGGCCAGTGGGGAGAACTCAGCAGAGGGAGAGGAAGCCTGTTCTCAGACGGTCAGGAGGGCTTCCTGGAGGAGGAAACATGAACGGGGCTTTGATTCCTGGATCCAGAAGGCTGTGGACGGAATCAGGCAACTGCTGCTGCCTTTACTAGGCTCTCGCCCCTGCCTGGCCTTGTATTTCACCTGCTCATTTCCCACGACCCTGCAAGGGGCACCTTGTCCTTTCTCTTGTTCTCTACCCTCACCTGAGGACATTTTTCATTGCTTTTTAGAGAGATGAGAAAGAGAGAAACACAGATGTGGAAGAGATACGTTGATTGGCTGCCTCCTCTACACGCCAGAACCGGGGATCACATGTGCCTGGACTGGGGATCGAACCATCAACCCAGGCATGCGCTCTGACCGGGAATTGAACCTGCAGCCTTTTGGTGTATGGGATGACGCCCCAACCGAGCCACGCCGGGAGCCACGCCGGCCAGGGTGTCCTTTCTAGTTTGTAGATGAGAAAACTGAGGCACGAAGAGGGTTGCAGAGCCCACTGAGCTGGTGCCTGGCAGGGCCCAGGTGGGCGGTGTCCATCTGTGGGGGGCACGCAGGCCCCTGTTGAAGGTATCAATCCTTGTCATTCAAGGCCGTACAGTTCCTAGCGGAGGGAGGCACCGTGTGGGCTCAGGATGAGGACTGGGAGACTCAGGAAGGCTGCACGGAGGAGGAAACTTTGAATTGGGCTGCGGCAGGAGGCTAGCGCAGGCAGGTGAGAGAGAGGGGGGAAGGGAGGAGCAGCGGGAGGTTTGGGTGTGGCTGGAGTGGGGCTGGAGGGAGGTGAAAGGAGGGACCAGCGTGTAGCATATTGTCCAAGGTCAAAAACTGTTTATTGGATGAACGAGTGAGTGAATGAATGAATGACTTGTATCCCCAGGGTCTTTTCCTATGTAGCAGGAGTTCCGTAAATATTTGTTCAGCGAATGAACGAACAAACAAATGAACGGCGTTTCCCTTGCCTGGCACCGCGCTTGTAGCAGGCCCTCGGACTGCTGGCTGAATAAACGAAGGAATTAATGACGTGGTGATGTAATGGAATCAGCTGGGGGAGATGACCGCCCGCTCCCAGCTCGGACAGCCTGTGACGCTGCCATTCAATCCCCGCCGCCCCTGCCCCCATCGGTGCGCGCTCTAACGCGGAGCAGATGGCGGGGCGGCGGCAGCCGGGCCTGATTAGGGCCCCTCCCGCCGGCGGCCGCTGGCGCTTTGAAGTGAGCCGCTGCCGGGCCGCTCCGGCCGCCTGGCCGTCCCTGCCGCCAGCCCGTCGGTCCGGGGCTGGCGGCCGGGCTGGCGGCGCGTGTTTATCCAGGTGCGGGCTGGGGGCTGGGCGCGGGGATCCTCTTTCCTCCCGGCCCATCTGGGACTTCAAAGCGCAGCGCAGGCTCAAAGGCGGCCTCGGGGTGGGTGGGGGGTGGGGTGGGCTTGCTGGCTTCCTGCGCTCAGCCTGGTCCCAGGCCAGCAGGGTGTCTCCCCCTTTGCACCGCTGTCCCCCAGCCCCCACCGCTGGGGGAGCGCTTTGTTGAGTGCCTACTGCGTGCCAGGCGCAGTGCTCTGCAGCTGTGTGTGAGCTACAGAGACAGGCAATGCTATGCCCCCGTTTTACAGGTGAGGAAACCGAGGCTCAGGACCGTCAAGGACTTGCCCCAAACCTCTAGGCCTCCCCGCATCCCTGCCTGTAGGAGCATCCCCGTCCGGGCTCTGTCTGAGCTGGTCCTCCTAGCTGTGGGCACATGGTTATCGTTTATGGTGAAAGCCGTGGCTGGTGTGTCTTAAGCACCTACCTTGTGCCCGGGGTGTGTTAGGCAGTTGGCTGCAGAGCTCTCTCCCTGCCCATCAGATTCTGCTCCACTGCCTCCAGAGAGCCCTCCCAGGGGGCCCCGGCTCAGGGCTCCCTTCGCAGCAGAGTAGCGGATACCCAGCTTGGTTGTCTGCACCCCTGTCCACCTCTTCTCACCGCCGGCACCGGCGGTGTGGGCATTGCAGGGGATGTCCTCAGGAGTGCGTGCGGCACCCAGGCCGTTCCCTGGGCCTGCAGAATAAAACCTGTACTTTAAAAGGTCCTCGGGGCATTAAAGTGCGAGGAGCACTGGACCCGAAGGACATTTTGGCCAAGAGTCTGCTGTCGTCGCCGTGTGGGGACCCGGCAGCTCATGGAGGCAGGGGCGGAGCCGTCTCCATCACACCAGGCATGTTTCCATGCGGGGACCACGACTCCCCGACAGACGGGAATCTTCCCAAGGACAGTGTGGGTCCTCCCCACCAGACTGGGGGTTTCGAGAAGCAGAAATGGTTCCTGGTCCCAGACTTGCCCACAGCCTGTGATGCCTTTCCCATCTGGCTGGGGGTCTCAGGCTCTCTGTGGGGTCAGGGGCTGCCTGCCTGCAGGGACAGGGGTCTGGTGTCTGTGTGTGCCCGGGGGGGGCGGGGGGTGGAGAAGCCAGGGGGGAGGTGCACACTCCCTCCGGGGTGCTCCTGACCTGCTTCCTGGCTCCGGATGTGCCTGCTGGAGGGTCCTGGTTGGGGGCAGGGGCCATCATGGGACCCTGTGTACCGCCTGACACCAGGCCTCTCTGGGCAAACATCTGTCCTTGCGTGTCACCGAGGGACCACTCAGGCGGCAGTAAGCCTAAGGGCGGGTGCGGGAGTGAGCCTGCTGGCAGCGGGAGGGTATTTTTAGAGTTTTGACGGACAGCCCTTCATTAAGCTGTCGCTGCCTCTGCCCCGGCCCCAAGCCTCTCCTGGCCTGAGGACGAAAACTCTAGAAAGCGCATTGTCATTTTGTTCAGAAGAGGGTCCCGGCAACCGTTCCTTGGTCCCTTGCCGACAGGACAGGTGATTTCTCACTGTGTCTGCGGTCCAGGCACCCCCGTGGCACTCCCAGCATGCCCTGCAGCCTGAATCTTCACTTGTCTCACAGCGATAAATGGCTTCAGCATCGCCGCCGTCACCTTGCCCCCTCTGATCCTGCTCACTTTGTTCTCCCTTTAAAGCCAGTGGGCAGGTGGGGGGGCTCTCTCTCTTCTTCCCCTTCACCATCAGCCGTCGCCTGGATACTCGCAGGCCTGTGCTCTGATACCACTTGAAAGGGACCGAGACACTCAGTTATCTGGCCTGGGAAGTCCGGCCGAGAGTTGTCTGCCGGCTGGTGGAGTCCGTGGGGCGGAGGGCACGCCTGTGTGTGGAGGAGTGCCGCGTGCGCGCCTGTGCGTGCTCGTGTGTGTGTGTATGTGTGTGTGTAGGTTTGGGGGTGTGCTAATCCGTGTGCCTTTTAATCACTATAGCTTTATAATTGATTTCGACCTCCAGGAGGACAAGGCTGCCCCATTCCCACCCACCGCACAAACATCCTGGGCTCTTAAAAAAAATGTTTTTTTGATGACCCAGTAGTTGCACTTTTGGGAATACGCCCAACACATTTGTGCAAAAATGTGGATCAAAGGATGAGTACTAGAAAGCTATTTGTAAGAGCTCCAAGCTGGCAACTGCCCAAATGCCTGTGGACTGTGGAGAGGGTGAGTGTTGCCGAGATGGCCCCGCATGGGGATGTGGAGAGTAAAGAAAGGAGAAGAAACCATCGACGGCTCAGGCAGCAGTGTTGCACAACCGGGGTGTCGAGTGCAAGGAGCCAGATGACGAGGGACTTCATAGAATATGATTCCACATATAGAAGGTGCAACAACAGGCAAAGCCAGTTCATGAAGACAGAGGCCAGAAGGGTGGTTCCCCTCAAAGGCGGTCGTGGCTGCAGGGGGGTGCAGAGGGCTGCTGAGGCACTCTGTTCCGTTCCTCCACCTGGGTCTCGGAGACCTGGGCGTGGCCATCCGGCGGAAACCTCATCGCGCTGTGCGCGCTGGCTCGTGCGCTTTTCTGCGTGTGCTGCTGTTCTTGGGATGTAGTTCCTCTGGGATTTGTAGAAGCGGCGTATCGGGTACCACAAAAAACGCTGCCGGAGTCCCGGTCAGAACTGCGCTGTGTTGTAGATGAATTTGAGGGGGCTGTCCTCCTGATGACATTGCGGCCTTCGCTCCATGAACATGAACATGGTAAGTCTGCTCTCGCGCCGGCGGTTTTACCTTTGCTTCCCAGGGCGTGCGGTTTTCCCGGGGGGGGGGGGGGGGGGGCTGTGGACTTCGGTTGGGTTCGTGCCAAGGCGCCTCGTGTGCCGTCGTTACCGTGAACGGGACATTAGTGTACTTGTGTGAACAATGTGTGTTGATATGCTTTTCCACTTTATTGTTTGCTGTTCTCCACCTCTTTTTCTCCCTCTCCCCACCCCTCCCCCAACCATGCTTGCAAGCCAGGCGCATCCTCTGGGTCCCTATTTTTGCTCGTACAACCGCATAGGCACACACGCGTAGACACGGCCCACGAGGACTGTTAGCGGTCTTCACGGTCAGTGAGTGTATTGCCCAAATGAGTTATCACGTGTGTTTTTCTGTGTTTTCCTGGTCTCCTCTGATGCCGTGGAAACCCTTGCCCTACTTTGTTCCTGGTACAGGCTGATGAACCGTCTAGGGTGGGTGGGGCCACCAGTCAGCCATTCCCATTGGACATTCTGGCTGCCCGTTACTTCGGGGGGCGGGGGCTAGCCAGGCGGTGCTGCGGCCTGGAAGAAGCCCTGGAATCGGAGCATCTTCGCGCAGGAGTGTACTTCCGGTTCCTGCCTGTGCACTGTGGCTGGGCGGCCGCGGAGGTGTTCCCCAGGTAGGGGCTCGGGTCCTGCCAGCGTCATCTAGGGCAGCTGGCAAGGGGTCCACACAGTGGGCTTTCCGGCCGTGCATCACTTCTCCCCCGCACCCCCCCCCACCCCCGGTGCATTGGCCCAGGCACGTGGCCCAGACCGAGCTGCGAGGGAGTCTGGGAGACAAGGCCCGGCCTGTGTGACGGTCGCTGCCGCACTTTGTTTGAAGTTTTTTTTCCCCCCATGATGAATAATACGTCAATAACTATTTTAGTTGTTTGTCCTTGGAATACCGTAGTTCAAATTCTAGCTGATTTC
The DNA here is from genome assembly GCF_004126475.2 of Phyllostomus discolor. Classification (NCBI taxonomy): domain Eukaryota; kingdom Metazoa; phylum Chordata; class Mammalia; order Chiroptera; family Phyllostomidae; genus Phyllostomus; species Phyllostomus discolor. The sequence goes on from NC_040914.2 coordinate 49,242,422, forward strand.
CAGGGTTAGGGTGGCTGGGTCCAAGGAGCCATGTGCGTATCTTTTCAATGTGAAATCTCACCGGAACTCCTGAAGTTGTCGTTGGCGTTGCCGGGTTGCTCCTCCGAGAAGGCTGCAATCATTTACATTTGGAGCGACCGCACGCGGGCGCAGCCTTCCCTTCAGCCCCTGCCAGCGAGGCTCTGCGATTGTTCTTTTACATTTTCCTCTGTGATATCTCATTGTCAGTTTAATTTGCATTTCCCTGACCACTAATGAGTGTGAGCATCTTTCATTTGTTCGTGGCGCCTTGCCCTCATTCTTCTGTGAATTCCCTATTTATGTCCTTCGCCACAGTTTCTCTGGGGTTGTCTGCCCTTTCCTCTTCAAGCTGTAAGAGCCCTTTGTGTAGGACAGATTGTAACCCTTTGTCCTCCGCGTCACAAATATTTTTCCCCAGATTTATTGTTGATCTGTTCCCTTCGAGTATGGTAGCGTTTGCCTTACCGAAGAGCGATGTTTCCCCGTAGCCACGTGTGTCTGTCTCTTTCGCTTCCGTGTTCTGGGTTTGCGTTTTGGAAGGTCCTTCCTTGCGGGGGCCCTTTAAGAAGCTGCTGTCCCACCCTCTGCTGTGAAGTGGAAACACCCCTCCCCTCTCCTGGCTGTTTGCAGCCACCCTGCTTACTGCTGAGCACGGGAGGACCCAGGGCCCAGACCCGATTCCTTCAAAACTCTCCGGGCCTTTGGTAGCTGAGCAACCTGAATCACACAGATGAAGGTCGGGTTGAAGGGTTGGGAGAGCTGGCCCCCAGATCGGTGATGACCAGCCTCTGTGACCTGGGCCAAATCACTTGCTCTCTTGGACCCTCAGTTGCCCGCCTGCAGCATGGGGTATAGCCGCGCCCTGCTGACTCCCTAGGGTGCTGTGCATCTCGGACAAAAAACACGAAGCCCCACTCAGGTGCTGAGGTGTGGTGATAATGTGACAACGGACACCTTGAGTCTTGACAATGAGTAACTAACTTCACCGTCGCTATCTCCTTCAATCCTCAGGGATCCCAACACATAGACATTGTTGCCTTCTTAGAAATAAAGAAACCCAGGCGCAGAGTGGCTCGAGGTTGCGCAGCAGATAAGGGGCAGAGCGAGATTCCAGATCTGAGTCATTCCTAAGCCATGTGTGCGTGCGTGTGCGTGCCATAGGCTGGTGAGGAGGACTTGACAGTATTTTACAGAGAGACTGTGCAGAGCTTGAAGGTCAATGTGAAAGGTACGGGGAAGTTTGCATAACCCTGGGTGTTTCCTGGGAGGGCCGCCTTCCCGACATCCAAAGGTGTTAAGACTTGTCGAAGGGGACGAGGGTGGCCTTTAAGCAAGGCTGAGGCCTCTGATACAAGACACTCCTGGGAGGAAGGGCAGTGGGACTGGCTGTGACAGGCTTGGAGGCACCGCGGGTCTGGGGCCCTGGGCCTCAGCGGGGCTCCCCCTGGGCAGTGGCCGGCACACCTGGCGAGCGAGAGCCGGGCTGGTGGGGGACACCTCGGCCTGTTTCCACGGACCGTAGGCGCCAACGCTCTTGAGGGCAGGGCGCCCAGTTTGCTTCAATGAAAACAAAAATGGGGGATTTACTGCCTCCCTTACAACCGAAGCCCGTGGGAGACTTCCCCTCAGGCGGGGCTGGATTCAGGTGCTTGTAGGGTGTCCTCAGGTCGCTCTTTCTCTCTGCCACGTGCCATCTATTTTGAATGCTTGCTTCATCGTGGCCCTATTCTTAGGCAGACTCTCCCCAACGGTGGCGAACGTGGTCCCCAGCGCTCCAGGCTGCTGTGCTACGGCTTAGCCTCCCGGTCAGCAGAAAGCAAACACCCATGTCCCAGTACGTCCAACCAGACTCTTATTGGGCCATCCTCACACACATGACCAGCCCTGAGCCAGTCCCTGTGGCCAGGAGATGAACACTCTGATTGGCTGGCCTAGATCCCGGGCTGGCCCTGGAGCTACAGGTGGCCGAGGCTGTTTCCCCGAAGAAAGGGAAAGTCACTGGGGTGATGGTGGTTGTCCAAGGAAAACTAAGACGTCCCCACCTACACCACGTCGCACCTCTGGGTTTCCCTGACTTTGGGGGCCTGGCTGAGCCAGCAGCGGGGAGCCCATAAGGAACACCTGGAGCGGAAGGACCCACAGCTCCCACCTCCAGAGACTCCCCCCCGAGTGGGGCTGCGAGAGGAGGGAGCAGGAAAAAGCCGGCCATCCCTCCCCTCCGGGCTGCTCGTGCCGAGTTTCTGGCTGAGCTCCTCTCAGAAGGCTGGCTCCCACAGCTCTGCAAATGCGTGTTTGGGATGGAAACACAGACACGCAGTTAATTATGGCGTCCTGCTTGGCGCCACCCTAATTAAGGCAGTTCCCTGTGGGGGCCAAGATTTAATGCTCTCTCTTTTATAGTGCTTGGTGGCCAGGGGGCGGCCCTGTCCTCTCCCCTCCCTCTGATGCATCCCGTCTGCCTGGCGGAGGGCCGGGCTCAGAGAGGGCAGCCGGGCTGGCTGGCGGGCCACTGGGAAAGGCTGTGTAGGCCCCAGTGAGGGGCCAGAGCTGCCCTCTCGGGACAGGGGACCGGACGGGTAGGGGTCCGAGTGAGGGGCGGTAATGTCCATCTGGGCTCTCTCCTTCTGGGAGATGGCGGGCGGGGTGGCACAGCCCCACTTGGAAGGAAAGTGTTAGGACTCTCTTGGCTCTGGGGCCTTCCAGGAAGGAGGAAATGGCCCCCAGATGGCACTGGTGACATGGCTGGCCAGGAACACAATCAGCTCCCGATGTCTGGCTGCGTGACCTCCATGATGGAAATAAACCAGGGAGGGCCGATCTGCCAAAAAGCATATTGAAAACATCATCGACTTTCTTTGGCAACCAGCAGAACTTCTACTTTGCACACCGTAGAATTGTCCAGTCCGCTATTCTAGAAGTCAGTGGATCACGGAGCTGGTGGGGACATAAAAAAATCATCCTGTAGTACACGTGGGGGAAATGAGGCCGTGAGAGAAGGGACCTTCCCAAGATCCCAGAGTGTGGTCGAAGGATACAGCCGATAGCTGGCAAACCGATGTCCCCTCGAGGCCCAGTGCTGAGTTATCACGGGACTGAACGATAGGATTCTGAGGCCTTTATCTTGCTCAGTAGAGAACCGACTCTTGATCGATTAGTGATGCCTGCCACGGGCACCGGAGGGGGCGTGGTGGTGTCTGTGCCACGTTTTTGCCACCCCTGCCTGGATGCCAGAGGGATGCTCTGAGACAGGCCCTGCAGGTGGGCAGCCTTGGAGGGTCTGGGCTGGAGAGAAGCTGGAAGTCCGAATAGGACTGGTGAGAGGGGCAGGAAGTCAGCGGACTGCTCGATGCATCACCACCGCGCTGCCGCGAGGGGCTGGTGGTCAGGATGGCAAAGGGGGGGGTGTTCACGCTTTTTTGGCTCTGAGGGATCTTCTGGGACCCGGGGGCTGTGTCTCTGCAGGCCTGCCTCTGCAACGGGCACACCCTGCGTGGTCTCCTGGGAAATGTCCCTTTTCGCGAAGATGCTTTTGTTTGGGGTTGAAGGCAACCCAGTCACGTGGTGCCTTCTTGAGGGCGAGATAAAAGCCCACTTTCACCGGGGGAGAAGCAAAGTGGGGTGCTGTCTTCCGTCTCATTTCCTGGACTTCCTTTGGCACAGGGGGTGCACTGGACCTCAGAGAAACCTTCCAGAAATGCCCGCCTTCCAAATTAGCGTGCGAGGGGGGTTCACGTCCTTCCGGCCTGGCTGCCCTGCTGAGCTCAGGGTCCAGGTGTAAGGGACCAAAGAGGAGGCCGCTGAGAGCTCTGGCCCATGTGCAGGGAGGCTGCGGCCCCTGTGGCATTTTTCTGATGCTTTTGAATCCCCACCGGGAATCATTTTCCCTTTTCCATCCCAAATATGGGCTGGGGCCCTGGAAGGCGTGGGAGAACTAATTTGAGGCGAGTGTAAACACGTCCATGCCAGCGGAGGCCCGGCCAGCAGGAATTCCAGGCCGTCCGAGGAGTCTGCCAGCCTAGAGCTGGACTTTGGCTGGGCCCGTCTGCTGCGGCTACTTTTAGCTGGGAACATTTTTTTCCCAGACTCTAGAAAGGCCACGCTTGAGGGATTAAGATGTACTCAACAAAGACCCCAAACTGACTGGGGGCGTTTTTGCCCTGAGGTGGCCACGGACATGCCTGCCTCCAAAATGTCTTCTTCTGGGTGGTGGAACCTATCCACGTGTTCGATTCAGAGCCCAGGAGGCAAGCAGGCCTGGCTCTGTCCCAGGGTCTACTTCGTCCTGACTTTGGGCCAGTTATTACCCAGCGTGTTGGAGTCTGTTTCCTCACCTGGAAAGTAGAAAAGATATTCCTACCTTCCTCGAGGGTTGTGGGGAGGGCCAGGCGAGATGACGATGCACAGGAGAGACTTGCACCTGCTGGTGCTTGTATCTGTCAGCCCGGACGAAGCTATGCTGCAGTAACAAACATCCCCTGACGCTCAATGGCGTACCACCACAGAAGTTTCTTTTCTGCTCTTACAAAGTTTGCTGTAGGTCCAGGCTACATCTCAGGGTGGCTTTCTCCCATGTGATCCAGAAGATCATATTCTGCTTCTACCTCACTGGGACAGGGAAAGAGATTAACTAAAGAATCGGGCAGAGCACTCTTGCCCTCGATTTCTGGCCAGAACTGTCACTTTGCTCCATCCCACACAGGGGCGTTGAGCTACATAATTTTCTTCATGTCCAGGAAGGGCAAGTGGACTAGATATTGGGAAACTCTTGTAATGCCTCCCATTAACTTCCTGCTTCTATTTTCGACAAGGCACAGAGAGATGAAAAGATAACCGTATTTTCTCAATTCCTTCGGAGCAGGCTGTGCTCTGCATCTTGTAGCAGGCTTCCTCCACCACATTCCCATAGTCCCCTGAGGGAGATGTTCCTTCCCCCTGGCGCGTGAGCAGAGGGAATGCAGCGCCGGGACCCGCGTGGCGGCTGGACAGGCCAGGGTTGGAACCGCCCGCCTCTGCAGAGGAGACCCCAGCACCGAGCCCCCAAGGAGGGCAGAACGTGAGGCTGTCCCCTCTGCAGTTCTTTGGGGATGGGGAGGAGGACCTCCCGTGTGCCCAGCCTCAAGCCAAGTGGCGGGTGTGCCGTCCCTCGCAGGGCTATCATCCGCACGCTGAGTTTACAGATGAGGACACCGAGGCTCAGAGAGGTGAACCCTCCTGCCGGGGTCAGGCAGCCGTGGTGCGAGGAGGGAGAGGTGGGGGGCTGGTGTGCCGGGTCCTCCCTCATCCCGTCTGCTGGCATTACTGCCAAGCAGGCAAAACCAAGGGGGCTTCTGGCAGAACACCCAACGTGGCCACACGAGAGAGGCTCTTTGCAAAAACCCAGGGTGCTCACGGGAGTTTCTTATGAATTAAATTAATTCACTGAAGATAAACTTAAAAATAAGATGAACTTTGCAGTGTAGAAGCAGCCACTGGCCCCCGGTGAGTGAAGGGACTTGGGGCGGGTGGGGGGGTTCTGCAGAGTGATGGGGGCTCTTCTCCACGTTGGGGTCTTACGCTGGCCGAGGTCAGGGTCAGAATCTCCTTTCCCTGTAAGACGAGGAACCTGAGACCCAGGGGAGGGGGGAAGGGCTCGCTCAGGGTCCCACAAGCAGGCAGTGGCAGAGGGAGGTGACAACTCATGTGTCTGGCTGCCGTGTCCCTCTCTCAACCCCCTCCCTGCACAGCTGTCTGGGGGGCAGAGAGAAGGGGAAGTCCGTGAGCACGAAGCCGGGGAGTGCCACCCCACCGCACCTCAGTCCCCTGAAGTCCCTTCTCCCGTGAGGCGATCAGTGATGTGTTGTCACGGCGTTGGTTAGAATTCTCAGAATGCAGCAGAAAAACCGAGACCCAGAGGCACAGCGCGGGGACCGCTTGCTTTCCGTTTGCCACCCCTTCGCAGCAGTGCAGGGAGAAGCAGGCCTTGCAGGCTCCGCCCTGGCCCTCCCCACGCTGACCCAGAGCCTGCTCCTTAGTAAGCGCGTGACCTGCTCCCTAGACCCCGAACTGGGCTTTGCCAGGAGCTGAGGTTTGGAACGTTCAGACGCGGATGGGCATCGTGCAGGTGGAGAGGGGTGAGCTTCCCGCCCCCGGGCATGCACGGCCGAGGTCGGTGGGTGCAGCCTGCTGTAGGGGTGTCCCTCGTGGACGGGACAGCCCTCCAGGCCCTGCTTCGTGCTGCAGCTAGCTTCGTCTCTCTGTGTGGCCGCCCACACCCCCTGGCCCTCCGGCTTCTGCTTGGGTTCGGTCGATGGGAGGTCAGAAGGCGCAGGAGAGAACCCTTAGGTTGTGAGTTTTGGCCTCTCTCCCTGCCAGGCCAGTGCTCCTAGCTGGTGGCCTCCGCAGACGCCGTCCTGCCTGCGGAGCTGGTCCCCGCTCTGTCCCTGGTCCTTTTGGGCTCCCTGCCGGTGCTCCCCTCAGGGTGCCCCCCCCCCCCCCCCCCCCCGCTCTGCTTCCTCTTGCTCTGTACTCGGCCCCCTCGTCAACCCCCCTCAGCTGGAAGATGCCACGTGTTTCCTGCTGGGCCGGACGGAGACACACAGGAAGGATGGGACGTCAGTGTCCTGGACCCAGTCTTCTCCAGACAGAGGTCACGGCCCCCGGGTCACGATGTCGGCTCGGCCTCCCCACTCCTCCGACAGCCGGCCCCGCCGCTTGCCGGGCCTGCCCGACCCCCGCCAGCCGTATTTATTTATCGAGCGACGGGCACGCTCCGCTTCCTCCCGTGTTTCATGTGTCAGCGTTTCGGCGGATTCGGACTTCAAGGCCCGGATTTTGTTGACAATAATGAGATCACCCAGACAATTATCGTTTGATTTTTCAGTTTGCCCGAGCGGGGAAGATTAAAGAAAAGTTAAGAAGCTTTGGCTGTTTCCTGTTATCCATTTGCTGGGAGGGGTGGGGGTGGGGTGGAGGGGCTGGGAAGGAGAGAGAAACCTAACTGCTTAGAAATGTCCTCACCGGGAGACAAGCAGGCTGTGTGCACCCAGCGGGCGATGGTGCCCACGCAGGGGGTGATCTGAGAGGCCCCGGGAGGCTCCCCCCTCGCCAGGTCCTTCCCACCTCAGGCCTCAGTGGCTGAAATCCCACCAGCTCCGATGTCCACACCTCCGGCCTAAATCCTGCAGGGAGAGAGAGGAGACAGGGATTCGACAAACGTTGATCATTATCTTTATTGTTCTTGCTAGGGTTGCTGCCATTGATTCAACTCCACCACGAACTCGTTGACAGGGGGTGGCTTCACTCCTCCAACCTGAGTTTGCGCTCTGGGCACCAAGGAATGACCAGATGAGACCATCCAAAGCCACCTGGGCCCTGGCGGCAGCTGCCAATCACTCCCTCTCAATTGTGTGGCTGGGTATTTCTTGCCCCTGAGGAGGGGGTGTGGGGAGGCTGGAGGGATAAGCAGGGGCTGAGTCCCTGGCTGCGGAAGACGGGTCTCGGCTGGAGGCTTTAGAGCACGACTCTTGGGGTCCCAGGAGAAGCGGGGTGCTGGGGAAGGGCAGGGCAAGCAGAGGGGTCTGCCCCTTCTTCCACCTCCCCACCTGGGGGTCCCGGGGGGCCCCTCCTGTGAACTGCCTCATGGTGGGCGGAATATGGCATTTATGCTCAGAAAGACCACCAGGAAAGACTAGACCCCGTCAGTCTTCTCGCGGCCCCTCCTACCGCTCACACCCCTTCTAGAACCCCGGAGACCCTTCCCCCGGAGGGTCCGCCAGTCCCTCTGTGTGTCGCCACCGCCTCTCTCACGCCCTGCCACCTCCCTCTCTAGCTCGGCCGGCCTCTGTGGCGTTCCTCGCTGCCCCTTCTCCCGGGCTGTCACTCTGTTGGTCCACCCTGCCCGGTACGGGATGTTGGGAGGTGACCATCGGGACAGAGCTGTTTGTCACCGAAAGAGAAAGGGAAGGAGGGAAGGAGGGAGGGAGGGAGATACTACAGGGGGTGAAGGGGACTCAGAATCTTTAAGAAGAATGCTAGACAAATGGGGAAACTGAGGCTGAGAGACAGGTGAGAGGACCCGTGTCTCCCAGCTTGGACGGAACGGCAGCCCGTCAGCCAGGCCCTGGACCCCCCACAGCAGGGGTGAGGGCGGTGGGCCGGGCTTCCTCACCGAGCTGTGTGTTCCGGGAGCCAGCCCGCCCCACTGCAGTGCATACGGGTCCGCTCCGTTGTGAAATCCTGGGGACGGTGAGCAGCTGCTGGTCTCCTTCTTACATTTCCTTGCTTGGCACAAGACACCAAATTTAAAAGCTGGCACCGTCCCACGGATAAGCCACATTTGGGGAGATTTCACTGCTGAGTGACAGCCAAAGCCTGGGACGCCGGGCTCCCAGCACGCTGAGAAGGCAAACGTCAGTGTTTGCTAAATTCCTCTGCTGACGGGGAGCTCCCTACCTGTCCTGGATTGTGGTTCCAGGGAGCGCAGGCTCAGGGAATGCTCGCAGTCCCCTCCCCCAGCCCAGGCCGAGCCGCAGGTGAACCCAGAGCTCTGCCCCGGGACCCAGTGCCCAGCCCAGCCCAGCCACGTGCTTCCCGAGGCCTTACGTCCCTGCGGGCCCGAAAAGGAAGGACTGCGGATGAGGAACGATTTTGCACTTTCTTGGCTATTGTTGGAATTTTTGCAATGAGCAGAACAACTTGTATAGCCACCTCCAATAAGCCATTGGTATTAAAAAGAATGTAGCCTGCAACCCTTTGCTCTCTAATCTTAAAAGTGATAAATGGCCCTCGGCGCACACTTGGACCCCCGGGGAGGACCGAGGCGTCTCGCTCCCTTGAGAAAGAGGACCACAGGCGGTTTGGGGCATTGCTGTCCATCCTGGGGGACACTTGGAAGCCAAGGACACAGGGCGGGCAGCTCGGATATCAAACACCTTTTCTCTGAGAAGCCCTGGGGGGCGAGGCTCAGTCTGGTTCCCCCCGCCCCCGCCCCGGGGAGTTCCCCTCTCTGCCCCGTGCCTTCCTGTCACCCTATCACCCCGTCTCCCCAGCGGACACCGACGCCAGCCCCCCTAGGAGCTCTCGTGGTACATTCCGGTGGAGCAGCGTCTGAAGGCGGCAGCCGGGGAAAGCCAGCCGGAGGAGTGCGGCCACCCCCGGGCCCCCAGGATGGCTGCGTGGCTGGACTCTGACAGGGCTGGTCTCTGAGGCCTGCCGTCGTCCCAGAGGACCCGAAATGGTTTCCCAAGCAACCTGGGCAGGGGCCCGTTTGCCCTGCTTGGCCTGACACAGGTTCCGGAAGGGCTGCGGGGGCCTGGTGCCAATGCACCAGGGGTGGGGGCGGGGAGCGAGCCTGTGCGAGGGGTGCAGGGCAGGCTGGGCGGGGAGCGGGGGTCCGGCCTGGGCCTGGAGCACTGTTGGCCGAGGCTCGGAGGGAGGAGGTGGCTTGGAGTGGCCGGGGACAGAGAGATGAGCATGAAGAATGGGGTCATTCTTCCAGAAGGCTGAGCGTGCGGAGCTGGGGCAGCTCTCGCGGGCAGGGGTCCTGGCCACCGTTTGTGGGGCAGGGCGGCCTGGGGGTCAGTGCCAGTGTGTGGCTGGGGGGTGGTTCACCACAGGAGTGGCCAGCCCCGGAGTCTGGGGGCAGCCGGTGCTGGCACCCCGGGTCATTCTGCTACCTGGGGATTTAGGACCCAGGGCCTTCCAGTCACCAGCAACACGGGGAAACTGAAGCCCACAGAGGCGCACCGACCCTCCTGAGCTCCTCTAAGGAGTTAGCAGCGGGGGGGGGGGGGGGGGGGGGGGGGGGGTGCGGGGGGGTGTTGGAAGGCCTCCAGCCAGGTGACTCCCGGAAAGCGACTGTTTGTGCTCACGCACGTGGGGGGGGCGTCTGCGTCTCCATCTGAAAAACGGAGCGGAGTACAGCGGCTGCGGGATCCGGGTGCCGTGGGTCACGGGCTCCTGAATCCAGGCTCCACGCTCCCGCCTGCCCTCCTAGGCCCCCTGACCCCCTCTCCCCTCCCGCCCGCTCCTCCAGTCAGCATCTTGGCGACCCTCGCTCTTTCCCTGTTCTCCATAGTTGGTCCCTTCATTTCCCAGGGGAGCACGAGCCCGGCTCCCAACCCTCACCCCCATATTCTTTGCGGCCGCCCTGCTAGGACATGCTTCTGGGACAGAGGCCTTTCTTCCGGTTCTGGGCATGGCTGGTCCGCTAAGGAGAGGAGGAGCACGGCTTCCCAGGGGTCTGGGTGGCGGGTCACCTGGGTCAGTGGCTGCCGAGAGTCAGGGGGAGTCCATGAATAAATAACGTGACTGTTATTATTTGTCCCCATTTTACAGATGAGGTCCAATTGGCCAGAATCTCTTCCCTTTGAATGCTGCGCATCCATCTCGCCTGCCTCCTTCAGGCCTGTGGCTAGAGACCCGTCCCGTTTCTCCCCTTGAGTGGACACCGGAGGGCCAGGCCCGAGTGACCTCCAGCATGGGGGAGCTGGGCAGGCATTCATCTGACTGCCGCCGGCTTTACAGGGTCCCAGGGAGAAGAGGGACCGCCGTAGACAGTTCTGTGAATTTTGATAAACCACCATCATAAGCAACATAGGGCTTGTCTCCATCACCCCCCAAAATTCCCCACCAGCCCCCTCTAGTCAGTCCCTGTCCCCACTCCACCCCCGGCACCGCGGTCAGTTTTCTCTTCCTACAGGTTTGCCTTTTCCAGAAGGTCATAGAAACGGGGTCCTCACCGTGGAGCCTTTCGAGCTCCTTCACTCAGCAGGACGCACGTGAGGATCGGTGACATCGGTCCGTGGGCGGGTGGGCTTTCCTTTCATCGCTGATCGATGATACTCCAGTGCGTGGGTATTCCACAGCCCGTTCACTCCCAGCTGGGGAGCGTGTGGGTGGCTTCCAGCCTTTGGTGGTCATAAGTGATGCTACTGGTGGTCATAAGTGATGCTACTGGAGACACGCACACGCAGCTTTTGGTGTGAATATCCATTGTCATTTCTCTTGGCTCGTACCTGGGGGTGGGGTCACCGGGTGGCTTAGTACTCGGATGTCAAACTTTGTAAGAAACTGACAAATTGTTTCCAATGTGACGGCTGCAGTTTCTTATTTGTCAGCACTTGGTATTGTCAGATTTTTTTTTAAAAAATTAGCCATTCTTATGGGGGGGGCATAGTATTATCTTACTGTGGCTTTAATTTGCATTTCCCGAATGACTAACGATGTTCAACATCTTTTCGTGTGGTTCTTTGCCATCTGAACATCTTCTTTAATGTGGTGTCCAAATCTTTTGTTTAGGTTGTTTTTAATTAGGCTTCAAAAGCAATTTAGATATTCTGGATACAGTACAAAGTGTGTGTGTGTGTGTGTGTTTAAATCAGAATCTGTTTATACTGTTTAAAGAGATTCTATGTGAAAGTTGGGTTTCTGGAAGCTCTGGGAAGGCGGAGCTCAGCATCCCACGTGGCAGCCGCGGCGGAGGCCGGGTCGTGGCTGTGTCTTCCCGTGGGCTGCTTCTTCCAGCCTCTGAACTCTCGACAAGCCAGCTTGCTCGGGTCTGAGTTCGGGACCCTCTGAATCACGCATTCTTCTCTGTTTGACCCACGACGGGCGCCGTCCACATGGCCAGCGCCCCTTGGGGCTGAGTTCAGATTTCGCACTGTTTCCCTCCCATCTTCCCTGTTGTTCCTTTGCAAACCCACTTATTCAAATGACCACCAGGCCCCTCCTTAGGCCCCCTGGTTCCTTGATGTTCCCCACCTGCCCACCATGTGGCGCTATTCACACAGCAGTTTATGCAGATGGCGCCCCCTGGAGTTGTGCGGTGCACGGCCCGCGCCACCATACAAGCCACCTGGTCCTTTGTCCCTGCCTCGCCTAGGCCTCAAGCGTTTCTCCTTTGCTCTCCAGGAGGGAAGAGGCTGTGTGGTGGAGGTGAACCTGAAGCCGTCTCAGCCGTCTTGGCTTTTGAGTTTAAGCTTATACATTCACTGAGCGGAAGAGGCTGGCCCAGTGGCTCTCCCACTTTGGGGTGCACTAGAGCCGCTTTAGGGTGCACTAGAACCCCGTGGGAGGCATGTTGAAGCCCACACTGCCCAGCCCCACCCCAGAGCACCTGGTTCAGCAGGCTCAGGGGAGGCCCGAGAATGTGTATCTCTAACAGATTCCCAGGGGATGCAGGGGGTGCTGACCCAGGACCAGCTTAGAGAACCCCCGTCCCACATGGTCCCAGAGGGGATGGGGGTGGGGCAGTGACCGAGTGGAGGGGCTGATTTAGGGAGAGGGGGTCAGGAGCAGAAAAGCAGGTTCCTTGAGAGAGGAAAGGGGTGTGGGATTCTGGGGTCCCTAAAGGAACAGGATGGAACCGGGGGTGGGGGGGTGGTGAGGGAGGAGTAGGCCCTCCACAGAAATGGCTGGACCGAGACCCGGGCCTTAGCGAAGACCCCACGCCCAGCTGTGGCTGGAGGCTTCCGAGCAGCAGCCTTCCAGGGGTCCCGGGGGGCTGCCCGCCCAGCCTGGGAATGGGGAGCCATGGACAGAGACCAGGAGCGCATTCCGGCCGTGCTGCTGGGGGTGCCTGGGGTCGGGTTTAATTTGATCTTAGAATTATAAACTTCTGAATGTAAATAAGGACTTATTTTTTTAACACTTCTAGGATCGTGGAGTAAAATTCATATGAAGTCTGTCCAGAAAAAGGCCAGCCTTTGTTAATATGACGAGAACGGTTTGCTCCACGTCGATGTCACCTGACAGCCAAGGAGAGTGGGCTGGAATGCGCATGTGTGAACAATGGCGACTTCACTGTGCCGCTCAGTGGGGGTGGTAGACACTGTTGAGGGAGCATGTGTGCTGTGTGGCTGTCGCATTCAGAGGACTGAGTGAGCAGAGCCACAAACCTGCACTCAATTTTGCATTAAGCTTGGACATTCCTCCGTGAAAACTATTCGGATGATTCAGAAGGTCTCAGCTGTGGGCAACTAGTGGTTAGCAGCTTCTTGCAATCATGCCCATGCATGCATCACATCTTGTGCAGAGTGTTTCTGGTGAAACATCAAATCACCCAGGTGACTCAGTCTCCTTACAGCCCAGATTTGGTGCCCTGTGGCTTCTGGCTTTTCTGAAAACTAAAATCACCTTTGAAAGGGAAGGAATTGCAGATCGTGGATGAGATTCAGGAAAATACACTGGGCAGCTGGTGGCGACTGGGGGAACTGTGTGAGGTCCCAAGGTGCCTGCTTTGAAGGGGACTGAGGCATCCTTGTCCTGTGTACAGTGTTTCTGGCATCGCTTTAATAAATGTCTCCATTTTTCATAGCACGTGGCTGGATCCTTTCTGCACAGACCTGGTACCTGCTGTACACGATTTTAGTGATGAGCACCTTCATCTTCAGGAATGCAGGGGCTTAGCCGACAATAAAATAAGTCTCTTTCCTGAGCCTGGAGGAACTGATGGTGGGAAGAAGCCAACAGGCAATACAAACTAGTTTGTGGAAAACCTGCAAAGCGGAGGAGTCCGGAGTCGGTTGAATTTGCTGCGGTTTTCCCGGCCATGAAAGCTTGTCGCTAACAATAACCACAATGATGAGAGAAACGCAGGCCAGGACCACGTGCGAAGGTCTTCATTGGAAAGATCTTCACTGTGCTTCCCCCGCCCCCCAACCAAAACAGCTGCATGGACCGTAATATCAAAATGAGAGAGGGAAAATCCATGTTAATTCCTTTCATCTTGCGATTCTGATCTGTTGAGTCTGTCATTTATCTCTGCGTGGCCGACGGAAGGCCACAGGACCCCCACTTCTCCATCTGTAAAATGGGTACAATCAGTCCCCCACTACCCGCCGCCTTCTGCCATGCAGGGCTGAGGTTCTGGTGGGCCCACGGAGATGAAAGCAGGAACTTCAAGGGACAAAAAAAAAATCATTTACATGATTCTTAAAAAAAAAAAGATACCTGAGTAGGGCTGGAAACTCAGATGCCCGGAGGGTCACCAGAAAACCTTCAGAAAACAGGTGAGCTTGTGATTTCCATGGAGGCCCAGGATTGGCAGATGTTCTGATTTTTAAAGAGAAATTAGGAATAAAGGATTCTATTTCTTTAAGAAATATTTAACTATCTGGTATACTTTTAAAATCTTTTCATATTCGCATTAGCATTTAAATCAAAAATCACCGCAGGGTCAAATAGGACCCACCTTGTGGCTGCCTGGGTGAGACCCCCCCTCCCAAGGCTGGCAGGGAGGCTTGGGGTCTCACTCTGAACGCTGCTCTGCCGGAATCTCTGGCCCGAGCCCCTGGCCGGGCTGCACGAGCCTCCCCCGCCCCCAGCCCACACCCTGCCCGGTGCCAGGGATGACTTCAGCTGCAGCACAAAGGGGCCTTCATGTTCAAAGGCGGGCGAGATGGCTCATCCTCTGTCCCGCACAAACAAACAGGGCGGCTTTGATCTGGACGCGCTGGAGGGCAGCTCCAGTGCGGAGACCGGCCCGAGACTGGGCTGCAGCCACGTTTGCAATAGAACAGGAGGTCTAAGCGGCGGCAATGAAGGGTAACAGGAAAATGGTGTCCCTTGGGGGTGCTCTCTGAGCTGGCCCAGTTGAAGTGGGTTAGTGGGGACTGGTACGGGAGCGGGGCCCAGGGGCCGTCGCCCCCATCCTGGGTGCCCAGGAGAGGCAGCAGGGCCCCCGTTTCCTGGAGCGTGCCCCCCTCCCCCTTGGCAGACCCTACCCCTCCCTCCCCGAGGGGGACTGTCCTCCTTCATTCAGAGCAAGTGAGTCAAGACCTGGGAGGGTTTCCTGCGAGAAACTGTGGTTCCTTGGAGGCAGGGACCCCGTGCACTGGGGCGGCAGGTCTTCCTCCGGGTGGACAGGAACTCAGTCTGGAGGAAGGGGCACGGGGGAGACGCTGAGCGGACGTCAATGGGGTGATGCGCAAGTCGCCACAGACGGAGGCCCAGGGTGGGATCCGCCATCTGCTCTCTGCCTGTCCCCAGGCTGCGGCTCGGAGAGTGCCCTGCATAGCCTCGGGGTGCCGTCCGACCGTGTGCAGCCGAGGGCGGGGCTCTTGCCACGACTCCATTTCTCTTCGTGGTCACCAGAAGGTCACCAGAAGGTCACCAGAAGGTCCGCAGAGAGAGGGGCAGGGCAGGCGCTCCTTCTGCAGCGAGGACCCCGAGGCTCAGAGGGGCCGAGTACCACCCCCTAAGCCAGATGACCAGGCTGGGGACGGGGATCCTGCTGGCCCCGGGAGCCCTACTGTTGGCGCATCGGAGGCGACCCTGAACATGGCAGACTGGAGCAGGCGTTGAGCGGACACTAGTCTCAGCGTTCGTGTACGTGGACCCGTCGAACCCTTGCGCCGCCCGAGGAGGTGGCCGCACGGGTCGTCACCTCCGTTGCACAGAGGCACGGAGCTGGGCGGAGTGGGGGCTTGGTGGAGGGAATTGGCCTGAGGGTATGTAGCGAGCAGAGTTTCGGGTGTTTGAAACCAAGGGGGGGGTCCCTCAAAGCTGGATGTCACCTCCCCACGACCGTACCCTCATCATTATTACCTCGTTCTGGCTACTCGGTGTGACGTGGGGTTTTCCCCTCTTTTAACCTGGTGGTTCCGTCCCCCTGAGAGAGCCCAGGGGGCGATGTCGCTTCCCTGTGTTTGTCATTTCCACGCGGGAACCTCCGGGGTCGGTGGGGACCCCGGGGCGGGCAGCAGGAGAAATGGCCACCCTCCCTCCCCGCACAGAGGTCCTGCTTTCAGGGGGATGGCAGACGCCGTCTGGATCCCTCTGTGCTGGAGGAGGAGAGGGTAGTCCCTCCCTTGACGTGGAGTTCCTTCAGCTTTTCTTCCTTCTATTCGCTTCGGCTGATGAGGTACGGCTTGACACCCCGTGCTTCTGAACTGCCAGCGAGTGCACGTAATGGGGACGTGAGCCTTGTTCCTGTCTGCTCAGGGACACGAGAAGCGACGTTGGGAAAGAAGACAGGTGGTTCCCAGGAGGCGGCAGTCTCCCATCCTCCTGGCGGTGGCAGAAGGGTGGAGCCAGTTCCTGGACAAGCCAATCCGGGAGGGCACCCTGGAGGCAGCATTACAGAGACACCTGTGTGTTTTTCTTCTCTCTGGTCACAGACGTTTGAAATCCATCAAGCTTCTGAGTTAGGTTCCTGAAGTGCTACCTGTGCCCACTAACAGGTGAGCCACGTGGCTGGGTGTCCATCCGGCCAGGACCCAGAGCCCCGTGGGGAGGGGCCCTGGCCTTCCCAGCGGTTTGGGGTGCTGACGGCTCCTCTGGCAGCGGATCGCAGCTGGCTATCCCAGCCAGCCTAGGGAGGGCCGCCTGCTCTGCTCAGTCTATAGATTCAAGCGTTAATCTCGTCCAGAGACACCCTCACAGACACACCCAGGGTCAGGGGTGACCCAGCGTCTGGGCGCCCCGTGGCTGAGACCAGTTGACGCACGAAATTCCCCATCACCACCTGCCACAGAAGCCAAGTCCCTGAAGAAGACACGGAGATGTGTCCTGTACCCACGGGCTCGGCATCGCTGGGGCCAGCTGTGGGCACACGGAAGGGAAGCCACGTGTCACGGGTGGGCTGCCTCGGGGCTTCCCTTGGGTAAATGGGCTGCGCTCCAGCTGCCCCATCCTCACTGACGAGCACCCCCAACCACACTCCCCACACCCCAGAGTTGCGTCACACTCTCCACCTCCAAATGTCCCCCCTCACCCTCAACTCCAGTCCTGGGTGGTCCCAGCTGCCTGCACCTCAGGGTGGACACCCCATCCCCTCCTGCCCCCTCAGGCCGCTCTCTCCCTACCCCATCGCGGCTGCTGGGGTGGCCTTCCAAGTGCTCCCCTTCCGTCACCGGGGCGGGCTGCTGGACTGGCAGCGTCTTTAGAGATGGAGCATTTTCTCTGTCCCCCTCCCCCTCCCCTTATAGGCGGGAAGCTGAGGCCCAGAGAGGAGAAGGGACTTTGCCTGAAGTGGCTGCCCCAGCCCTTGGGCCCTGGTCATTTTTGTGCATCGCCAGGGGGCAGAGTGAGGCTAAGGCTGTGGGTGTGATGGGGAGACAGGACGCAGGGGATGGGATGGGGGTGGGGGAGCGTGTGCGTGACAGGTGTGTGTGCTGTGCATGTGAGTAGGTGTTGGGTCTGGGTGGGCCCTACAGAGCAACCCCAGGCCGGGGATGCTGAATTGGGGGGTGGGACGCAAGGGAGTCGGGCAGCGACCCAGCGGAGTGGCCTGTTTGAGGAACACAACTGCTTCTCTGGGGTCCTAATGGGGGAGTGAGAGCAGCGCCCACTTCAGACACGCCCCCATCTGTGCCCACCTCATGGGGGCTGGTGGGGGGCCCGCTCTACCCCCGGCTGTCGTAGATGGGTGGGGGCGGGTGCACAGGCTCACCCTGGGTCCTCCTGCCGTCGGCACCAGGCAGACCCGGGGCCCAGCGCCCCACTCGGGCTTGGCCCGGCCCTTCAGGGCGTGACTCCTGCCATCTGCAGGGGAAGGGGCGTGGCAGTTTCCGAACCCCAGCGTCCGTGCCGCCCTCTGCCCTCTGGCCTCGGCAGAACCAGAGGAGCAAAGACAATGCAGCGGGTTGTTCGCGAGCCCAAGTGCATTCAGTGTAACGGGCTACCCTTTCTTCTGAGATGACGTGGTTCTTCTTTGTGATATTCAAATGCCCTTAAGAATCAAATTATAGATGCTGAGTGTGTGCATGTTTGTGTGTTAGGGAAGAAAAAAGGCACGCTAGGGACCAAAATGTGGTCTGAGGATGCCTGGAGGTCCCCTTTGACCCCTTCAGGGGGTCTCTGAGGTCAGAACTGTTTTCCTAGTGACACCGAGGCGTATGTGCCCGTTTCCCTGTGTGGACATTCGCACCCACGGCGCAGGCGCTGGCGGGGGCGCTGGCTGCGAGGGGCACTGAGAGGCTGTGACATGCGTTCACGGGACGAAAAGCAGAACCGAGACAGCCTTGCTTAGCGTGTTCTTAAAGCGGGAACACGGATCGATCTGCTCATTTCTCCATCCTCGATGTCGCGACGCCGTGTACGGCCAAGTGCCGAGATGCAGCCGTTACCTCAGGAAGAGTGCCTGGGCCACTGTTCCAGTTGCGAGCTGACGTAGCTGAGTCCCGTTTTCGTTTGAGAAAAGAAAAAAAGACTCACAGAGAAATTATGGTTATTTACACCTGAGTACTGGCAGATAATTTCTTTCTTTCTTTTTTTTAATTTTATTATTATTATTTTTTTAGTGTAGGAGAATATTTTCCTTTCTTTTTTTTTAAGATTTTATTTATTTTATTTTTAGAGGGGGAAGGGAGGGAGAAAGAGAGAGAGAAAGAGAAACATCAATGTGTGGTTGCTGGGGGTCATGGCCTGTAACCCAGGCATGTGCCCTGACTGGGAATCGAACCTGCGACACTGGTTTGCAGCCCGCGCTCAATCCACTGAGCTACACCAGCCAGGGCAGATAATTTCTTGAAAAGGAGTAACATGTGCTTGGCACCTCAAGGAAAATAATGGAGTATGTATCGCCAATGATCAAACTCAAGCTTTCAGAATAACGGTGGTAAATGCCTGGGACAGGAGGAGCATTCGATAAACGCTATCCTTCCCTTCCCTCCACCCCCACTTCTCACCTTCCTTCCCTCTGTCCTCGGTAGGGACGAGCTCCTGCCTCCTGGCTGGCAAGGTCTCTGAGAACTTTGTATGAACTGGGGGGGGGAGGTATTTGTTAGGGCACAGGGTGAGCCGCCATAAGAATTGAGCCTCCAGATACAGCAACTTAAATAAGATGGAAGTTTTTTTCGCTTCCATAAAACTCCAAGTTCAGAGTTGGCCTGGAGCGGGGTGCCATTTGACTCCATAAAGTGGCTTGTGGCTCAAGTGACTTCTGTCTCATTACTGGCCTGTCCTCATGGTTGAAGCTGGGCCTCTGCACCGTGTCTGTGCTCCAGCCTGCGAAAAGGAGGAGGCACGAGGTGAAGGGTGAGCACGCCTCTCTGCTCACACCCCGTGCACACATGGCCACACGTAGCTGCAAGGGAGGCTGGAAAATGGAGTGTCCGGCTGAGCGGCTGTTCTGTCACTAAAACAAATGAGGGGGAAGCGGATGCCGGGGCACAGTAACTGTTTTTGCTACAGTGGGAGTGGTGTAGGGTCAGGAGAGAAAAATGTGGGGTTGGCAAACAGGTGGCACCTGTTGGCTCTGAACGTCAAAGAGGTTCTCAGGGGAAAGCCCAGAGAGGCTGACCTGGACTCAGCACGCAGGCACTGCCGCCTGTCCTCACCGTGTCCATCTGTCCGTGTGATCCAGGCCGTGGGCTCTCAGGTTTTCCCCAAACACCTGAGCCTGTTGGATGTTGGAGGGACCCTAGAGATGCCCCCGCATTCTAGAAAAGAGTGGCCAAGCCTCAGAGGGAGAGGCTCTTGCCTGACGATGCACAGTGAGTCATAGTCAGGAGTGGCCAGTTCAAAGAGGTCAAGTTCACTCACTTAAAGACATCTCCAAAGGCCTGGCTGGGTTCTGGATGCGGAGGGACTGGCCCAGGCAGGCAGCTGACTGCGTTGGGGGAGCATTGTTGCCTGGGTGTGGTCAAGCTTTCTCCTCCTCTGAATGCCAGGCTCACGGGGGTTAGTCGTGAGGACGGCTGTGGAGGCAGACGTCATAGGCTGAATCCCAGGCCACCACTGAGAGATCACGTGACCCCGAGCAAGGTACTTCATAGGTTTGAGTTTTACTTTCCCCATCCACAAAGTGGGCTTCATACCTCTCTGACAGGCCCTGAGTTCTATTCCAGGAGCGGTGGAGTCATGGGGACACTCTGCCTTCACTCGGGTAAGATACTGTACCCTTTCAGTATCTTACGGGGGCCTTCTCCCAGCCCCCTGCAGAGCACCCGGCTCGGTGCCTGTCCTGAACTGGGTGCAGGGCCGCCCGGCGACACCCCTCGGTGGGTCACCTTGGGGTCCAGTGTGAGGTGAATGAGGTGGTCAGTGCAGACAGCCCGCCACCACGTGGGTTCCACAGGCCACACGGAGTCAGTCCCGTGGCCAGGAGTGGGCTGGGGCCCGAGGTGGCTGTGGAAAGGGTCCCCACTCCCACGCACCCTGCACACCGCATCCTCAGCTCCCCCTTTCCTCCCAGCACTGAACAGCTGGCCCCAGAATTCTTTCCAGGGGCTGTGGGGGGCGGGGAAAGGAGCTGTTTCTGCTAAGCCACCTGGGCTGGAGCTCAGACCTCCCCCCCAGCTCCCCCGGGCTCCCCCGGGCTCTGGCCAGGGGCTTGGACAGGAGAAGGTCAGCTGGCCTGGGGAGCGGGTGAGGTAGCAAAGTGTGCCCAGCCCTTCACGGGCAGCCTGGACGCCGTGGGCCCGCAGCACCGGTTGGCTCCTCCTGCTCCTGCCTCCTTGCCGGGACTTGAGGGCACGCAGGGACCCTGTCTGAGCTGCTCCTGTGTGCTCCATGCCCAGCCCAGCCCTGGCACATTGGAGGGACCCGGAGCCCACTGGCCCAGGCTCTGGGGAATCCCGCTGAGGGCGGTGAGGGTACGTGGGAGAACGGGGGCAGCAGGCACCGGTCCAGCACCCCGTCCTTTTCCCTTCGGGCGAGAGCTGGGGGCCTGGTCGGATCACTGCCTTCCCACCCCCTCCCTGCCCTGATGGACACTTCCTTTGGGGTGACTTTACCCAAGCAGAGGGCGGAACTGGTGACCACAGGCTGGGTTCCAGCAGGGACCCGTGTTTCATCTGGCCTTCTAGACCATACCTGAAACATTTGAAACTGGTTGCCAATATGACAATTGGGAGATTTCATCTAGAAACCTGGATTTCCAGCTACTCAGGAAAAATGAGAAGGTACAGCAACCCCGGGCCCCCGACAGTCGCTGGCATGCGCTGCACCTGCCCCGTTAGGCCAGGCATGTGCCCCAGGTCTACCCGCTCCGAGACCCTCTCTGTTGCTTCCTGCCCTTCCCCCGATGGTAGCGTGACCCCTGCTTCTGTGAAGCCCGTGGGCAGTCCGCTGACCCTTCACGTCTCGGTCTGGCAGATCCTGGCCACGCCGGGGCTTTCATCCATGTCACAAGTGTGCTCGCCAGAGGGGACCTGCAGAAGGCCTCACCCCGCGTGCCCACCGGCGCTGGCACCCTCCTGCCCACGCTCCCGTCCTCCCCCTGCTGCCCGCCCGCCCGCCCGCCAGGCCGCGGCATTGTTTCGGGATGCAAACATCCACACGTTATTAGAACCCGGGATCAAAGGCGGCGTCCCACGGCCTGCCTCTCAATGGTCCCTTTGTGCCGACAGAGCCGGCGAGGAGTCAGGACCCGGGCAGAGAGGGCGGGGCTGGGGAAGGGGGCTCGGCACAAAGATACTTGTCTCCCGGAGAAGCCAGCCGGCGATGAGGTTGAAAGCGGCGCCAGGTGGAGGGTGCACCCAGCTCGCCCTCGGAAGATGCACACGGAGAATTCTCAGGTCCTCGAGGAAGGAAACGCAGTCCCCTGCGTGTGCTTTGTGAGGAAGGGACAACGTGGCTGGGTTCACGAGCGGCGGCCTCCATCCGCCCTGGATGGCGGGCGGTGGGTGTGACGTGGGCAAAAGCCGAGGGGAGCGATAGGATGGCAGGGACTTCCCCTTGGGCTCAGCGGCAGAGGAAAGAAAAATGACACGGACTTGGAGAGGGCCGGGGACACCGTCACCTCTGGCCAGTCGGCCCGTTTGCTCAGCCATTCCCGCCTGCACCAAACATTTCTAAAGCCCCTACTGTGTGCCAGGCGCCGAGGGGTGAGAGGCAGGTACAGGCACGACTAACCCGGGGTCAGGGCGGGGCACTCTGCTCCGCCCACCGCACCTGGGGACAGCGGCACCTCCCCCCCCCCCCCCCCCCCCCCCCCCCGCCCCGCTGAGTCCTGCTGGAGTGGACGCCCCCTGCGCCTCACACACATTGTCCCGTTCATCCCCAGGGCCGGCTGGAACAAAGAAGGGCTTTCAGAGTTCAGCTGCTGCGCCAGGAATCCTGCCGGCTGGGGCGGGGGGAGCAGGTAGGAGAAGGATGTGCTGAGAAGGGGGTTCACCGAGAGGGAGCCCCGAGGAGTGAATGGAGGTCAGGAGGTCACGATGGTGCCGAGAGTGGGAGGAGATGGGCAGACACTCGCTGAGCCGAGCTTCCCGGGCCCCAGGCCCCTGGGTCCACACTCACTCTCTGGGGGGGCCTCACTCCCCCGCCAGGCTTTTAAATTCCACCTATGTGCTCACGACTCCCAGGTGTGCCTCCCCAGCCCGCAGCTCGCTCCTGAGCTCCAGGCCTGCAGCTCCAGCTGCCTGCTCCATCTCGCTGCTCCCATGTTCCAAGGGTCTCTCAGAATAAGGAACTGAGCTTGTCTGCCCTGCAGACTGGGGGGCCCCCCCGCTCCCTGCGCAGGCTTCCTCCCCTTGGTTAATGGCAGCCGCACCTTGCAGCGGCTCAGGCCAAAAACCGCGGCATTTTTCTTAACTCCTCTCCTCTTGCCCTCTCACCCCGCATCCAGGGCATGAGCTCAGCCTGTCCCCTCCAGCTTCCACAGGCGCTCGGCAGCAGACCACTCACCTCTTCCATGGCTATCACCCGGGTCTAAGCCACTACCTTGTCACGTCTGGATGCTGCAGTCCCCTCTCCACCCGCCTGCCTCCTTGCTTCTGCCTGGTCTCCTGCCGCCCCCCACCAACCCCCCCAAATCCACGCTCAGGCCTCAGCACAGCAGCCCAGTTGTTTTAGGTCACGACTCTCCTCCAAGGGCCCCCGCCGCCCTCCGCTGAAGCCGACGCCCTCGCCGAGGCCCATGAGGTTCTCACGACTGAGCCTCGTCACCTCCAACCTCACCATCTCCTCCTCTGGAAAGGCCTCTGCCTGTCTCCGCCCCAGAGCCGCTGGCCTCCTTGTTTCGCAAACATCCCCACACATGCCCACCCCGGGGCCTTTGCACTTGCTGCTCTCTCTGCCCGGACCCGCTTTCCCCGGGACCTTCTCCCGTCCTCGTTCTCAAGCCTGTGCTCAGAGGGCTGCCCTGTCTGACCCCTCCACCTAAAATTGCAACTCCTCCCCTGGCACTTTTTCTCCTTTCTCCCCCTTGATCCCCTGCACCCCCCCCCCCCACCGGGACATACCTCATATTTGTTTCACAGGCTCACTTCTGTCTGCTTAAGACATAAAGGGAATGTAACAGCCTGGTATAAACTGGGCCCTCAGAAATCTTTGCTGAATGACTTAACAGAAGAGAAACACCTTAGTTTCCCGGGTCCCCCCTCCCGGTTTCTTCTGTCCTTCCTGCTCCCCGGTGCTGTGATTTCCTTAGTGAAGAGGCAAAGTGTGTCGCCCCAGCAGCTGCTGAGAAAGCTGGGCTGTCTGGAGCCCCCGAGTGTGGTCTGTAGACCAGTGGCACCAGCCCCAACTGGGCTTACTAGGAATGCCGAGTCCCAGGT
The DNA here is from genome assembly GCF_004126475.2 of Phyllostomus discolor. Classification (NCBI taxonomy): domain Eukaryota; kingdom Metazoa; phylum Chordata; class Mammalia; order Chiroptera; family Phyllostomidae; genus Phyllostomus; species Phyllostomus discolor. The sequence continues at coordinate 49,265,866 of NC_040914.2, forward strand.
TCTGCCCCAGATTGAGTTTCAACAAGCTCCTGGGGGAGCCCCAGTGAATGCCCAGCAGCTCTAATTTGGGCTGTCTGACCCCGGGCAAGAAAGGGGGGCCCAGGGTGAGAACTAACAAGGTTTGGACCTGGGAGCAGGCAGTGTCGGGGGCAAGGCAGTCTCTCTGTCTCTCCCCACTTGGTTTGCTAGCTCTTTGGCTGTCTGTCTGTCCCCACTTCCGCTCTGTCTGTTCGTCGGCCCTCATGGACTCCATCAGCTGCTCCGGGCCCTGGGACTATGGAGCCCTTTGCTTCCGAGCCCTTCAGGGAACAGACCCTAGGCCCTGGGCCTCTCGACTAAAATTCTGCAGAGCGATGCTGATTGGCCAGGCTATGGGTCAGACAACCAATCGGCTGTGGCCAAGCAGCGAAGGGGCCCTGTGGTACCAATGTGGTAGCAAGGTTCCCTTGAAGCTGTGCTCTGTGGGGCGGAGTCAGGGGAGGAGGAGGAGGAGGAGGAGGAGGAAGCTGAGCTGGAAGGGAAGGCAGGTGACACAGGCAAATGGGCCTCGAGCACCATCACCATGGAGGTGGTGTTTCCCTGTGCCCTGAGCTGTGGCCCTAAGGAGCCTCTGGCCCCACGTGGATCCTCACGGGTAGCAGGTATCCAATCGCTCAGCGGCCTGGAGGTGGGCAAACGCTCCCTAGGACAGTGAGTGGCCATCACAGACACGGGCGGGCGGGCTCCTTCGTGGGGGGGTGGGCAGCCTTCCCTCCCCACTCCGTCCGCACTGAGCTCTCCCTCGTCATCCCCTTCGGTTCGGCCCCTGGGTTCCGCGCTCGGCGTCTCTGACTTAGTGCAGCCTTTGCCGAAGGGCGCTCCACTGGTTTTCACTGAGCTTCCTGAACACGGTTCCCTGGTCCGGCGAGTTCATGAACACAAAACAAAATGCACACCCTGCTCGGGACGCTCTCCTCTCGGAGACTCGCAGGGCTCGGCTGCCCACGGGCGGTCCCGGCCAGTCCCGCAGGAGGGGCGGCCCTGAGTCTCCCGTGGGGCCTTGGCACACGGAACTGTGGTTCGGCAGAACCCGTTTTGGGAAACTTGGATCTATGCAGCCCTTCCTGCTACTTTGTGGATCGGGAGGCGGTCTGTGTTGGTGAGGTGTCGGCTCACTGTGCGTAACTGGAGAGGGAGGGCTCAACGAGACGGGAGTTTCTGTCTCCTCGCGGTGACAGCAGCCTGCGAGTGGGCAGACCGGCACCGCCACTGGGAGGGCTTCCTGGACAAGCTGGGAGAAGCGGGCAGAGGGGCAGGGGCGGGGCGGGTGGGGGGGAGCAGGGGCGTGATAGGGCTGGCCGGCCTCCCTCCCTCCTTCCCCCAGCATTACCCCGGAAGCCTGTGTGCCGCCCTCTGAACTTGCTACAAGACCCTAGACCCTGGAGGGGTTGGTGGCACAAAAGTCCAGTTCAGATCGGCCCACATTGAGGCTCCTGAAACTAACTATCTTTGCGGCCTCTTTCCTCTAACACCTGAGTAGACCGGCTTGGGGCCCTCACCCCTTGTTCTTGGGGGGCGGGCCCAGCTCCCCCCACCTCACCGCCATGGGCTGATGCAGGGGGCTGCCGTTCCTCCCGGCTGCCTCCGGCTCCCATCTGTTCTCGCGATGAACATCTCCGTTCAAGAGCGTGACCTGTCGCCCTGTTGACGCTGGGTTGGGCCGCCTCTCTGATTCTTTCATTCTGTCCTCTCCCCTTTCCTCCTGACCCAGAGGTGTGGTGAGGGGTTCCTGAGGTTTGGGGTAACGGAGGGTAAGTCCCCCCCAGAGCTGAGCAGGTGAGTGCCCATCACACATTCGTCATCGCTGTCCTGAACGTTAACGGGCTGCCCCTGCCTCCTCACTGCGGTGCCCCTTCTGAGGCCGTATTTATTTCTCTCTTCCCTCGAGACCCGTCTTTTCCCTTTCCTGGTTGCCATCTCCAAAGTCCCAGTGACTTTCGCCTAAGGGACAATTTCACTCCCCCGTCAACCAAACCAGGTTTCCAGCCACCGAGCGATGCCTAAACTCACCAGGGGACTGTGGAAAGACACGACTCTGAGGACTGAGCAGTGACCAGCAGAGACCTGGGCATTACGTTTTTCTTTCGTGTACCCCGGGTCACATTCTTGGCAGCCTTCCCAGTCTCCTGTTGACCATAACCCACCCCAAGGCGGTAGGGTAGGGCTGGGTGGGTTCCCCTGGATCCACATAGAGCACCTCCTATGGGCAGTGCTGGGTACTGCAGCCTGAGATGCAATGCAGGCAAGACCCCTGCCCCAGAAAGCCCAGGCTCTAGGAGGAAAATTTAGCTCCAGTATTGAAAAAAATAAAATAAAATAAGGAGTGCCAAGAGAAGAAAGAGGAGAGGGGAACTTGCCTATTCGGAGTGGTCAGAGCTCTTCAGGTTAGAGGGTCAGGGAGGGCTTCCCATAAGAAGTGGCATTTGAAGGGGACCAGATCAGGTGGCTTAACCTGGGCGCAGGGGTAGGGGCGGCCAGTTAAGGTGATGTGGTGTCCGCCCCCCCGCCCCCAAGCCTCCCAGCTGCACATCTGACAGATTTCACCTCAACCAGCCTCGCTAAATCTCCAGCCCCATGAAACCCGGTTCTGTTATAATCTCTCTCTCTTATCTCTTCCTTGCCTTCCTTCCCCATGCTCCTCCCCCAAAGGATGGGAAATCTTCAAAGAAAAAGATGTGTCACTGCAAGTATACAGCCCAAGAAGTGGGCCAGATAAATTATTAAAATGCATAAGAAGACAGTGAGCTGTGGCTCCGGGAGCCGGTGGAGACCGAATGGCCACCCCAGGTGGATGGTGGGCTCCTGGCCCCTGGGGAGCACCCCCCACCCCGCCTCCCGGGGGCAGGCTAAGGTTTCAGCACAAGGCCCAACCCTCTGGGGTCTTGTGCAGGGCCAGGTTGGCGGTGGTGGTGGGGGTGTCTCGATTCCAGTACAGCGAGCCCCTGGCGCCTGCCGGGCTGGGAAGGGCCGGGCTGAAGGTGGAGAGGCCTTTGTGCCTGGGTGGACATTTGGGATTTACTTCCCCCAAGGCTCAAACTGGTAACTGCGGAGTTTTAGTTGCTGCTTTTATCTCTTTTTGAACTGCGAAAAGAAATTCCCGAGGGGCAGGGGGGATACTTTTTTCTCATGAAAGAAGAAAGCCATGACCGATTTAAGGAAGTAACCAACTTTCTGAGCGCGGTGAGAAAGAACACTCGGAGTTCTGCTTTGATTTCCACGTGCCACGCCAGCCCCGGCGGGGGGTGGGGGGGGGAGAGACAAACAGTGATCCCAGCCCAGGGCCCTTTCCTTCGGAGGGGGGGTCTGCGGGGAGGGCTCCCACTCCGGTTCAGACACTCAGAGCCGACCTCCCTCCTGCCCCGAACCTGTCCTCCTGCTCTGGCCTTTTCCTGCGGCTCAGGGGTTCTCACGTGGGTGCGATGGACATGTTGGCCTGGACATTTCCTTCTCTGGGGGGGTCTGTCTCCTACACTGTAGGACGCTTAGCAGCGGTCCTGGTCTTTTCTTGCTAGATGGCTCCAGACTGTGCCAAACGTCCTCTGTGGAGGGGGAGGGGGCCCGCAAACTGCCCCCCACTGAGAACCTCGGCTGCTGTCGCCTTCTGCCCTACTTCGCGCTCTGTGTGCCTGAGCGTCGTCGAGTCGACTGTTTCTTCTCTGTCTGCGTCCCAGCAGAGAGCGAGCCCCACGAGAGTGAGGATTGTCGGCTATGTTCACTGACGTATCGTAAGTGCCTAAGACGGGGCTTGTCCCGTGGCTGGCACCGAATCCCTGTTTGTTTCTAGAGTGGGGACTCTCTCTCTAGTGGGGGGGACTGTGACGCCGGGACTGTGTTAGGACAGCCTGATGTAGAACAGGGTGGCAGTGGCTCCACAGGCTTGGGTTTCGTTCCTAACCAGGTCGCTGGCTGCTGTGTGACCTTGGACAAGTGACTTCACCTCTCTGAGCCTAGTAGGTTCCCTCCTTTATAGACCCAATACAAGCCTGCATCAGACAGTGGCTGGTTGTGAGGTCCACACGTGAGTTAGACCAGTGAATTTCAACCTTTTTCATCTCACGGCACACATAAACTAATGACTACATTTCTGGGGCACACCAAAAACATATTTCCTGCCAAGCTGACAGAAAAATAGGTATACTTTTGATTCATTCACCCCGGACAGCTGTTGCTGTGTTGCCCATTGTCATTGTTCATTTGACCTTCCGAGGGGTGAGAGGTCAGTGCCTCTGATGAGACAGTCTGGTAGGTAGGTGTTGGATGTTTTACAAATTCTTGCGGCACACCTGGTGAAAATTACTGACTTAGACCCTGGCTGGCGTGGTGCTGGATAAAGAATCGCAATATAAAACAGGCAACAATGTACCTGCTTATAAGATTCGCCTTCATTTCCACTAAGAAGGGTGTAAAGAAGGGAACTTTGGAGGATGGAGCTAAGACACTGTCGGATGAAGATATTTATGACTCCGGACGGCCACGCAGCTCCGAACCTCCTTTCGGACGTGTTGATGCTCCCGACCTGTGCTGTTCAGCACGGCGGACCTCAGCCACGGGCTCCACGGGTGACCGGTCCCTCGCCATGCCGTTAGTCTGGGTGGAGAGGTCCTCAAAGCGCAAAATACACGCTGGATTTCAAACACTTAGTGCAAAATGAAGAATTTAAAATATCTCCTTCTACGTTGAGTATTTTTGATATAGCAGGTTAAATAAAATATGTTATTAAAATTAATTTCTTTCCGCTTTTTTCCCCCCTAACTGTGGCTAACAAGAAAATTCAGAATTACATTCGTGGCTCCCAGAGGGAAGCTGGGAGCCTCCATCTTACAGATGCTGAAACTGAGGCTGTCCGGGAGAATTGAGTCCAAGGGGCAGAGCTGGTCTCACCCCAGGCCCAGGGTCTTCTTTTCCCGCGCCCAGGCTGCCCCGTACCAGGATGAGCTTAACGACAGGCCCACGATGTCCCCAGCGGAGCAGGCATCCTCTCCGAGAACCTCCAAGGTGGGGTGGAGCCCCTTGATGTCGCTCTCCCCTCCGCAGAGACCTCCCCAGACCAAACAAACAAGCCCCTGGGTCTGGCAAAGTGCAGCGGGGAGCGGAAACCGAGGAAGATCAAAGACCCAGCGGTTACCCCCTTCCGGGCCGCGCAGCTGGCAGCGCTCCGTGACCCCAGGCGGGCACCCACAGGCCTCCTGGCGAGGGGATCCCAGCGATTGGCTAGCAACTCCTGGTTTTCGGACACTTGTCGCCGCCAGGAATGGGCTGGGTTCGCAACTGGCTGGAGGCGCGGTGGGGGCTTTTCCTGGACTCTTAAATCAAACCTAGAGGGCGAGGCAGGGGGCGTGCGGCGAGTAACAAGCGAACACTCTCTGCAAAGGCAGGTCGCAGGGAGACTGGCAAGGGGCGACGCAGCAGGCGCTAGCGCCAGGGCAGCGGTCCCCTCCGGATCTCAGTTTCATCACCTGTAACCTGGAGCCCCTGAGTCCCACCCAGCGCGCTTGAAGGAAAAATAGAGCGGAGAGAAGGCACATAGCGACAGGAGCGGTTGTCCTAGAGACGGCAGGACCCAAGAGGGTGTTTGTCCCAATTTGCCTGCTGGCCAGAGCCCCCAAACCCCGTCTCCAGACGACGGTCTCCAGCTCCTGGCACCTGGCTGGGGGACGTAAACTGCAGCCTGGAGGGGGCGCTGTGTCAGACCTGCAGCGCCTGGCTGCGCCCCGCCCCCAGCTCTCTGGCCACGCCCCCTCCCGCCCCCTCGGCAGCCCGCCTCGCCTTTGATGCGCCGCGCCCCGCCAATGGGTGCGCGGGGAGGCGCGGGCCGAGGCGGCGGGCTGGGGGCTCGGCACGCCCGGGCGTCAGTCGGGCAGCGGCGACGGCGGCAGGAGCTAGTCCCGGCGCCGCCTCGGGCTCCGCTCGGCTCGGGGGCTGCTCCCGGAGGAGGAGAGCCAGGCGAGGGGCGGCGATCCGCGGGGCCCGCGGGCCGGGCGCATGGCTTAGGGACGCCTCCGCCCGCCTCGCCCCCAGCATGGGGAAACTTCACTCCAAGCCGGGTCAGTGTCCCCGCCCGCGCGCCGGCCCTCGGGCCCCCGGGCCCCCGCCGCCCTCTCCCGGGCGATTGCTAACTCTCTGCCTCTCCTTTCTTTCCGGCTCCCGCCGCCGCCGCCGCGCGCGATGTGCTGCAGCCGCCGTGTGCAAGCGCAGGGAGAGCCCGGAAGGTAGGGGCGCGCGGGGCATGGACCCGGGGAATGGATGGAATGGCCTAGCCCGCGGGATCTCGTTACCAGAGCCACCCCCACCCCCAGCTCTGGCTGACCACTAGCCCCACAAACCCGCTCCTGGAGCAGCCTTCGTGACCCCTCTCTGTCCCGCCTACCCCGTCCCCGCTGTCCTGTGCCCCCTGTTCTGAGCCCCAACCTCTCGTCTCGTGGTCCCCGCCTTTCGCGCTCACTGCGCCCCCTGTTCAGACTCTCAAGCTCCTTCCCCCAAATTCTGTCCCCTCTCTTCCTGGCCCTCAGGCCCTTCTTCCTCGATCTTGGCTCTTGCGCCCCTTCTCCTGACCCTCAGTTCCCTACTTCCCCTCACCTCGTGTTTAATGCACCCGTCTCCAGACCCTCACCCCGTTTCCTCGGCAGTCCTGCCCTCCGGGGCTCGCTCTTCTGATCCCCGGACTCTTCCTCCGTGGGTACCGCTCTCCCTGCTCTTGGGGCTTCGTGGAACCCCTTCTCCCGGCTGCCTGCGTCCGCCCCTGGGATTGTGCCCCGGCTCTCGACCCCCTCCCGGCCCCCGTGGCCTGCGCGGGCTGCGCCCGCCCTCTCCCTCCTCTCTCGGGTAACTTTCACTTCGGGGGCCGGACTCAGGGACTCCTGTCGTCCCCGCCCCAGGTGACAGCTTCGCCGTGAGTGCCGCCTGGGCCCGGAAAGGCATTGAGGAGTGGATCGGCAGGCAGCGCTGCCCGGGTGGCAGCTCCGGACCCCGACAGCTGCGGGCGGCGGGCACCGCCGGCAGAGGAGCCCGGGTACGATCCCCTCACGCCCCTCTTTCACCCCCAGAGATGAGTCTCCACACCCGCCCACCCCAACTTTTAGCACCCTCTTGGCACAGCTTCTAAGCCCAAAAATCCCTTCTCAGCCGCCCCTGCCCCACCAACATACCCCTGCACCCCCATGCCTTGAGGGTCCTTTGAGGTGACGTGGGTGGCAGTCTCCTGTCTGGTTGGGGCCAGAGGGCTGCCTGAGCGCGTAGGTCCTAGGTGGGGAGGTGCTGCAGGTCCAGTCCATGAAGAAGCTTATATGTGCTGGGGGGCCGGGGACTTGGGGGCCTGCTCTGACTCCCTGGTTTTCAGGGCCAGCCTGCAAAGGTGGGCTTAGAGGTGGGGCGGGGGAGAGGGAGCGGCACTGAGGGGTGTCTGGGTGGAGCACGGGACCGTGCCGGCCTCTGAATACGTTCCGTGTGTCCGTGGCCCTCGTCTGTACCATCTGCCTGGGAACCCCAGTAGAGCGGACCGTCATCTGGGTGACAGAGCTTAGGGGCACTGAGGGGACCCGGTAGATCCCCCCGCCCAGCTAGGCCCACGAGGAGAGAGAGCCCCTCGTTCTGCTGTAGCCGGGGCCTGCTTGCTCCCGGGGGTCCCTGAGGTCGGAGGTGTTTCTGGGGGAGCAGGAGACAGATGTGACGGGGGAGTGAGCGAGCCCAGCCCCAGATCCCGGCCTGGGACTGGCGTTCACAGATGTCCTCTGAGCTCTGGAACTCTGCACGGGCTTTCAGAAGGTCTGCGTGGAACTCAAGCAAGCCGAGGATCAAAGGATGAATCAACTTTTTGATGTGACATTTAATTTTTTTTTTTTTAACTTAGAGGTGAACAGACTGCGTCTCAGGTCTGGTTAGTTCTTTGGTCTTGCCCGTGGGCTGGGGAGGGGCCGGCGGAGTTTTCAGATGTGTGTGTGGGTTTGAGTGGTGGGCTGGCGCAGCTCGGTGGCAGGGGCCGGCGTGGGGCAGTGAGCCTGTGGATGCAGCCGACTCTTGTGCACGTACGAAATAACCCCTGCGTCCGGGAGGAGCTCCCCTGTGCCCCTCCACCGCCTCTGCTCACGTAGCTGGGGCTTTCTCTCCCACGTGTGCCTTCACCTGCAGGCTGGGGCGGACTGGAGCTGCTGCCCCCCAGCTCGGTCAGCCGTGGTGGGCGGGGGCGCTGCAGTGAGTTGAGGGCCCTTTGAAAACAGACCTACGGACGTCCCAGTCTTCCCCCAGCATTTCCAGTTTATGATCTACATGTGTTTTTAAAGCGCAATGAAAATGATCCGATGTAGCCATACGGACACATAAATGCATTCGTGGCTCAAGACTGAGGCCAGCTGAGTGGATTTCCATTAATCAAGTTTGGGCTTTTTTTTTTTTTCAGCCTGTTTATTTTTACAAAGTATTCCTGCAGAATGACATTTTTTTTTTTTTTTTTTGCAGTCTTCCCTCCTCCCCGCCCCCCCCCCCCCCAGCCTTTTTTCCTTTCCTAAACTGCCAGGCAGCTTGCTCCGTGCTTTAGGGGAAACTTGAAATACAGCGAGGGCTTACTTCAACTGACTTTTATCTTCAAAGCCGTAACAAATGTTCCCCGCATGTTTCTGGTGGGTCTCCTTGGCATCCAGTCCTGGAGGATGGGCGGGAGGAGGAAGGAAGGAGAGGAAAACAAAAGTCTGTCGTTTTTAATTAAATAGTAGTGTTCCCAGCGAAAGGAATGTGGGCCAGTAAAAGTTGCCATGGGGGGAAGCGAGGGAGGGTGGGGAGGGGGCCCCGGCTTAAGTCGGTGGCTTTGGTGGAGGCACGGGATGGTGTGGCCTGGTTTCCCCCCCCAGCTGAGGACAGCCAGGGAGGGGGCGCGCCCCCTCCCTTCCTCGCCCCCTGTCTCGGAGAAGCACGGAGGGGTCGTTAATGTTTGTTCAAAGCACTTTTGAAGATGTGAGACGGAGCCATCGGGGTGACACATGTTGGGTGGTGGAGGGCGGGCCCTGCGCTTCAAGATGTGAAGGGGAGGGAACTGTGTTTCCTTATAGTCGTGCTCGGTGCCTGGGGCCCGGACACCTGGGTTCCCTCCAGCCCCCGCCCAGTCCGCTGAGTCTGCGGAGGGGCGCGAGTGCACCCCGGGAGAGTCAGGTGAGCCCCACTCCGGGGCCCGCAAGGCGATTTTGGGTGGTACCTGGAGGGTCATTTTCAATCCGAATAGTTCCTTTTTTTCTCTGATTGGAAGTAAAAGCACTAGGACGCGAAACCCATGGTTCCGCTGCTATTGTGGTTGCTGAGGGTGACGCTCAGAGGAAGGAGAGGGTCGGGAGTCGACTCCAAGAAAAACAACGAAGTGCAAGTGGCCCAAACGGTGACCGTGGGCACCGAGTGCCCGACGGTCGGGAAGCACTGAGGTCCCGCATGGGACCGGGCTGGGCAGCCCTCAGGCTGGTTTGCGCTGGGTGACTCCCGGCTGCAGCGTCTCCGGTGACGCCATGAGGATGTAGGAGGGCCAGGGCTCCAAAGTCCGCCTGCTCCAAGGGCCGATGGAGGTCCTCCCAGCAGCCCAGGCCTGTCCCTGGGGTGGCCCCCCCCCCCAGCTCCTTCCCTGCCCTTTCCCTGAAGTGGCTGCAGATGTGTCAGTAGCACATCAATTAGCATTGTTATTATTATTATTATTATTATTATTGCTACTACTACTACATGGATAACTACTATTTATTAACTGCCTGTGTGTATCTTGCGCTTTGCCTACCTTATCTTAATCCTCCTGGTAAGCCTGTGAAGTTACCAGCCAGCTGGTAGGGGCTGTTTTTCTCCATTTCTGGAGCATTTTCTTGGACTACAGAGGCCATGCGTGGTGCAGCCCTGTGCCACAGCGTGTGCCCAGAGCGGGGGTGCACGCACCCTCATTGGAGAGGTGGCAGCCTAGCAGCTGTGAGCCCTTCAGGGTGAGGCAGGTTTTAGGGTGCTCAGAACAGGAGGGTCCACTCCTTGCCCTTGTCCTCCCTGGTGGGTATGAGTAGCTTAATGGATGTTCAGGGTGGGTCTGCCCGCCAAGCAAGGTCCTGGGGTGTCAGGGGGTGACCTCGCTGGCACTGACTTAAGCCTGTCTCCCTGAATACAGACGTACACGAGGTCAGGCTCTGCCACAGAGCTCGTCCCCTTGTACCAGCCGTTCTCCCTTTGTGTGCCTTAATGAGCTCGTCTGTAAAATGGGCATGAGAACGTTCTCATCCCAGGCAGGGTCACAGCAGATAACTCTTCAAAAATGGGCGGGGTGGGGGTGGGGTTTGCTGAGACTCAGGTGCAGGGGGAGCTGGGGGCCCAGACTGCGAAAGCACCTTGTGCACCCTAGACTCACTCGGAGGGACGCAGGACAAGGCCAAGGCCAAGGCTACGGCTTCTCTTCTCTCCATGGGCTCAAGGCGGGTGAGTGCCAGGGGAACCTGAGCTCGGGGGAGAAAGGTAACGAGGAAGTCAAGGTGGAGGAGTCCTAGGAAGGCAGAGCAGTCAAGGGGACTGTTCACGTGTCCGATAACAATGTCCTCCCCAGGGAGAAATTAAGACAAGCATCATCATCTCAAAAGGATGAGGTGGGGAGTGGGGTTGGGGGTGATTGTCTTGGAAACGTGAGGCAGCAACAGGCAGTTACAAAAGCAAACCAGGTGGGCACTTCGGGTCTGGAAAGCACAATGGGTGAGATCAGGAAGCTTACTGGCGTGGAGACCGCGGTGGGACGGTCCTCGGAGACGCGAGCCTGCGTGCACGCTCGTGGGGTGTGGACACGTGTGTGCAAATGCACTTAAGACAGCCGCCCCCCCCCCCTTTGGTGCCTTTGGTCCTTTTGTTCTTTCCTCTCAGATGCCTGAAGGGAGTCTTTGCAGCAAAGGTGGCCGCCAGGCGGCTCGGAAATTTGATGAGGTGACACCTAGTGCGTTTCGGTGTTGGAGGAAGATGGGGCGGGCGCAGGCCCGGTTGGAGCCCGCGGGTCCCTGTGGGGCCAGGCGATGAGATTGGAGGCCGGCCCAGCTGCTGCCCGCGCGCCGGATTCCTGGGGAATTACCCTTGACTGATACCAGTTGGCACAATTAAAAAGCCTCATGTCTTCACCATATGGAAAGTGTTAGGCCTCCTTACGTGGTTTCGAAGCTATGTGGCGGGAGGTGGACTTGACATTTGAGGTAGAGCATAAATTAAATATTTGGTGTTTTGGAATTAAAAGATGATTTGCTTTGAGGCCGGTGGAGGCCTCCGGGCCTCCCCGCGCTGGCATCGTCGCGTTCTCCACGGAGGGTCTTCTCCGCCTGTGGCACCGGACCAGCTTCCCAGCCCTGCCCGGGAGCTTTCTTTACCCCCGTGGAGTGGCCGGGAGGGACGGGGGCCTCCTGAGCCGGGCGAAGTGCCAGGCGGGGCTTCTGGCTTCCTAGGAGGCCTCCGTCCCCGGGGCCGCCGCGCGGCGGGCAGGGCCACCGTCCCTGCGACGCCGTCTCTCTCCTAGAGGCCGCGAGCTGTGTCTCCTCCTCCCTTTGAAACTTTCCTCTTTCTCGGAGAAGGAGGCCAGGCCCCCGAGTCAGGCTCTGTGCCCGTGTTAGCCCCCCAAACTCAGGATTGGTCCCCGGCGTTCACATTGTGCACCAACGGGGATAAGCCCAGGGCCGAGCTGAAACCACGTGGCCACCACGGCCTGTCCCCCCAGCTCCCTGCGAACCTGCGGGGCGGCTGTCTCCTCTCCCAGCGGGGACATCAGAAGCGAGGAGAGAAGCGGGGAATGGGTGGACAGAGAGTAGTCCACGCCCAGGGACCAAACTGTCCCCTGAGGGGCTCGAAGCAGCAAGGCGGAGCCACCCGCCAGGCAAGAGTCCCCTTCCTGGGTGACACACCTCCCCTGCAGCAGCCCCGGGGCAGGTAGTGGGCACCCGTGAGCTGTTTGCTAAAAGAATGAGGGCATGAATGAACGGGTGAATGGATGGAGGATGGATTCGGTCACCAGCCCTGCCTCTTCCTGCCCCACCCTCTCCCCCAGCCTGAGGGAACCGGATGCAGGAGCAAGTGGATTAGGGCCTTTCCTTTCAGGAGGCACCCAGCTGTTCCTGCATCTCGACCAGTAGTGGGTGGTCACTCACTACTGTGCCAGGCATGGAAGACACAGTGGCAAATACCGGAGATGCAGTTGCTGGCCTCCCGTGGCTTCCACCTGAAAGAGTGAGCAGGTACATGGGCACGTCAGCCGACAGCGACACTCTCGGGAAGCTGTGGGAGGTGGCATTTGAGCGAGACCTGGAAGCCGGTGAGGGAGAAGGGTGCAGAGGGCGAGGCCCGTGTGCAGGGAGGTGCCCAGGCTCGCGCTCGCCCGTGGAAGTGGGGGATGGCCAGGCTGTGCCGTTCCGAAGGGACCGTGGGTCCCAGTGTCTCCGCAGCCAGCGGGGACTGCATGCCTCTCCTGGCGCTCAGTCTTATTGAGGAGCCCTGTGCCTTTGGGATGCTTGGCACGATGACCTACCTGTCCCTCCGGGCAGGTGTGTGGGGTGCAGCTGGCGGGCGGTCAGCGTGCCGCCCCAGCCTCAGAGCCGATTACTGTGGAGCATCAAGGACTTGGGGGCATTTCTCCAGCTCTTCCAGTGGATCGGTGGCCCCTGCTGCCCTGGGCAGGGAGGAGGGTCAGCTGAGGGTCAGCTGAGGGACCAGACACCTGGCTCTGGTGGCATCGGCTGCCCGGGGGCCCGGGGACAAGAGGCGGTGATAAGACAATCCCGGAGAGAGCGCCTTCTGCCTCGGCACTGCCGTGAGCCTGTGGCTGAGGGCACAGGGTCCCTTGCCTTGGTTTCCCAGATGCACCCGAGAAAGGGGCGTGCCAAGGGGCTCACGTGCCGGTGGGCGATGCCGTGGTTCGTGAGACCGGCTGGCTCTGGCGTCAGGGACTCCACCGCCCTCCTGGTCCGGGGGCTCTCACAGCCTTGCTCGCTCCCTGGCTGTGGGTTCACAATGTGCTTTGGTTCAGAAACTCCTGGAATTTTTAGGTCGCTTGTTGGATTCCAAAGCAGGCACTTCTGGCTGCCGCCCTGGCTTCCCTCTTTTTTCACTCACATATGTTCTTTCTGTGGCTCTTGTCTCTCACAGACATTCTTTCTCTTCCTCTCGCTCTCATTCCCCGCCCCCCCCCTTCCCTCTCCCCCTCTCCCCGAGGAAGGGAAAAATTCAGACTCTCGCAAACAAAATATCTGCCATTCCCTCTGAGGGAGAACTGAGGCAGGGGCCCAGAATATCCTGGAAGAAATGCCAGCGAGAGCTGAAGGCCTCAGTTGTTGAATCTGGACGGCCGTCTTTGATGTCACCGTGCTCCGTTTATCCTGGGAAGCTGCCTGCTTCTTAACGGCTGGCTTCAGACTCCCTGCGTGAAGAGTGGCCGCGCTCCTCCGGGGGGCGGGGGGTGGGGTGGGGAGGAGAAGCCTGCTCCCTCCCCAGAGGGCAGGCCTGGCGATGCCGCCGCCGCTGCCAAGCCCAGGTCGGGTGGAGAACCTTTTCCAAACAAGCGTTTGCAGAGACATAAGTAATTCTTTGATAACTTCCCGGGAAAGCAGCGGGGGCTGTTTATCCCTGTGGGCACCGGTCACGGGGCTCTGCGAGGAAAACCTCAGGTCCCTCCACTGAAGTCATCCTCGGCCCCGGAGGGGTGGCCCTCTGGAGCTCTCGCCACGGGCTCTGCCCGCTGGGGTGTGCCCTGGGTGAGTGTGTGTGTGTGTTTAGAGGTCTCTGTGAATGGCTCTAGGCCTCCCTCTCCTGGCTTGGCGAGCCACGTGGGCTGTGGCCTGTGTGTGTGTGGCCTTGCCGGTGGCTGACGCTTTTCAGAGGACGCCAGGTTGCTGGGTGGGCTTCGCCGTGGTGTGGCAGCAGGAAAAGGGTCCCTCCCTTCTTTGGGTCTTGATTGTCCAGCTGAGAAACAGGATAAAACATTGATTATCGTGTAGTGACTATCCATGGAATATGCTCTATTCAAGTCCTTTATGCACCTCTGCAGTGCATACTTACTGAGAGCCTACCTTAGGCCAGGAACCCTTTTGCTGTGCCCATCGGGCATGGTCCTTGTTCTCATGGAGCTTACACTCTAGTAGGAAGTGTCTTCACAAACAAGTTTCACAGCCTAAGTGGTGACATGTGCCTCGGAGGAGAAGTACTATGCTCAGAGAACATTTCGTGGGGGTCAGACCTCATCTGGGTGGCTCTTCATTCCACCAATCTCTGGTTGTGCTTAGGGTGTTATGGAAACGATGAGGAATAGGACGGAGTTCCTGCACATTTATTGGGACTAAACCTTCTTGTCTCTCATTGGTTTTTCTTATCTTATTGCATTGGTCACAGTCACCTATACTGTTTAATGGCCATTAAGGATATGTGTGTTGCTTGTCCAGTTAAGGAAGCTTTCTTCAACTGGTGACCTTAGCTCGCTAAGGTTTTGAAACCCAAGAATGATTATGGAGTTTTCTCAGCGGCTGCTGGGGCGTGGGGTTGGAGCTGCCCATTCTTTGGTGCTGTGTGCTGTGTATGCATGGTCTGCATCACTGGATTTCCTTTTATGCCCCTGAACTACATCCTTGTCGTGATAGATGGCAGTGTTAAAGTGTTTCTGTGCTGGACTGACTACTATTTTACTTTGGGTCTGTGATTTAAGCCCTAAAGGGAGTGGGAGGTGAGGGGATGGTGGTGAGCAAGACACAGGGAGGGAATATGAAATAGCGGCGTGACTATTTGCTGGACGGGCCACCAGTGCAGGTGAAGACAGCGGTCCATTTGAGATACTGATTGAAGAGGGGTCAGGGCCTGGGCCTGGGGGCTTTCTTGGTCACCTTACGGAACTCGGTCTTCGTCTGCAGGGGAGACAAGGGTCAGGCCCTGGGTGGAGGGGCCAGCAGGGCAGAGGTGAGCCCCGCAATCTGGGGGAGCTCTTGTGCGGGGAAAGAAGGAATGTGGGGACGGCTCTCCGTGTTAAACATACTTTGGAGGGTAAAGAGGCATCGGGTGACTGTTCTCTGGGCTCCGTGAGAGCTTCTGGAATGACTCACTGGGAGTCCGGGCACAGGACTTCGTTCTCAGCGGTCACCCAGGGGACCCTTGAGGACGAACCAGAGGATTCGCACGGGACATAAGGCAGAACAGGGTGGCGGTTAAAGAGCAAGGACTCTGGAGTGCGACGCCCTGGGTTCAAATCCTGGCCGCACCGTTTTCTAACTGTGGGAGCTAGGGCATGGCGTCGGACCCCTTGGCCCGCCAGCAAGAAAGAGAAAGGGGTGCGGTGAGGGAGAGTAGAGAGAGGGCGCTGCTTTGGACTGGGGCGTGGCGACAGAGCTGCTGAGACCCAGAGAGTACTCACCAGCCCCGTGAGGGAAGGCTTGGAGAAAGCACCTCAGGCCGAGGGTCTGGGAAGGGCAAGGACAGGCCGAGCGGCTGATGCCCACTTTTGGTGCCCAACTTGGGGCGGGGCTGCAGCCTCTGCGGGGAGAGGGCAGAAATCCGGGGGTCCCGCAGATGGGCCGGCAGCATCTGCACAGAGGGTGCTGCTCCGCGTTGGGACCCGGCGAGAGCCCCTGTCCCCCCGCCGCAGGTCCTCCTCTGTGATGTGAGTGTTGTTTTCTGACCGACATCTGTTCGGTCCAGCTTCTCTGTGTCCTGGCTGGCTGGGAGGCTGGGGAGAGCCCTCCTGTCCCGAAAAGTGGTGTCCGCCTGGCGCTGGTAGCCTGGCCCACCCCGCGCTGGCCTTGTCTGCAGAGCGGGGCCCCAGAGAGGGTGGGGCGGATGGTTGGCAGGATGGGCCCGTCCACCTTCAGGCCACAGGTGAGGCCTGGGGAAGACCGCAGCCTCTGAGGATGTTTTTCTAACTCCCGAGAGCCACGCGGGCTGGCCCCTGGCACAGAAGCCGTGGCTCATGGTGGCTCCATGGAGGGCCTCGGGGGTGCTGGTTAGTAGGGGTGCCGCTCCGTGCCTGGCTTCCAGGGGGAGCCTCATCACAGCGCTCTTTGACCTTGACTTTGTCGCTTGACCCTTTCTTCCCCCAGTGATCTATGTAGACTTCAAAAGCAAAAGGAGGCTGTGAGGAAGCTGCTACAAACCAGGGACAGAGTTGCCTTCTCAGTGGGCCCCTGGTGGCTTCTCTTCCTGCTGCTCCACCGTGCAAACCCAGCGGGGCACCGCCTGGGTCAGTCCTGGGCTCGTGCGCCCTTTCTCCACGCTCTGTGGTGCGGTGGCTCGCCACGGCGTTTGGTGCCCCCCAGGAGCTGAGCCCGTGGGTGTGGCACCGAGTGTCTGCTGTCCGCCAGGCCAGGGGCCAGGCGCTACCCAGTCCCTGCCACTCAGTCCTCACGGCATCATCGCCAGGCTGGGGCTGCTTTCACCCCCATTCTCCTGATGGGCAGACTGAGGCTTTGAAGGAGTCTGTTCCTTATCCCAAGTCACCTGACTTGGAAGTGGACTCTCGATCCAGCCAGATTCAAATGCAGGCCCATCTGATTCCAGAGCCATCCTACATCAGAATAGACGACACATTTTTTTTTTCTTAAACTATGTTATACCCCCACTGGTCAATGTAGTGACCAGCCTGAAAAAATGCACTAGAAAAGGATGAAATTGTGACAGAGCGTCACATACAGCGAGAGTAAGCGTTGTTCTGTGTAACGTTCTGTCTCGTTTGTAGCTGTGGGTGTCGCATTCGCAGCTAACGAGCTGGATCGATCTGGCTGGTCTAGCTCTGTGTCCCGACCCGTGTGTCCCTCTGTCCCGCACGGACGGACAGAGGCCGTTGTAAATCACAGTTCGCACTGCGGGCTGCTGCCCAGTGTTGGCCAGCACAGGTGACACCTGGCTGCGAGTCCTAGCTCTGCCTCTCACTGGCTGTGTGGCCTCGGGCAAGCCCCCTAACCTCTCACTGCCAACACATTTTTGTTGTTGTTGTTGTTGTTAGCGTCAGGGCCTTCTGGTGTGTTGACTTTTTGGTGAGGACAGGTTCTCCCAGGACGGCCGTGGGTGCGTGCTTGCTGGCTCCGGGGAACGAGGAGTCCCCTGTGGGTCTTTGTGTCCCAACACAGAGGAGCCAGCCTCCGAGCGTGAGCAGCCGCTGTGGCACGCCAGGCGGAGGGCACGGCGGAGTCTTTGGGGGACTGCGGAGCACCGTTTTGGGAGTCCTGAGCCAGGCTCGGGGGGCGGGGCGGCTGGGCCAGCAGGCGTCCACGGTGACCTCTCAGAATGGGCCGAAGGAAGGGAGAGGTTTTTTTTAATATTTTATTTATTTATTTTTAGAGAGGGAGGGAGAGAGAGAGAGAGAGAGAAACATCAATGTGCGGTTCCTGGGGGTCATGGCCTGCAACCCAGGTATGTGCCCTGGCTGGGAATCGAACCTGCGACACTTTGGTTCACAGCCCGTGCTCAATCCACTGAGCTACGCCAGCCAGGGCCGGAAGGGAGAGTTTTAAGGTGGTGTTTTGCCACAGAACAAACTACTCCAAAACGTTGCGACTTAATCATTTCACGATTTGCTTGAGGCTGTGCGGTTTGCATAGGGCTTGGCAGGGGTGGCTTGTGCGTGGCTCCGTGTGGCATCGTTGCGGTGGCTCAGAGCTGGGGGCCAAGGGCAGCAGCTCCACTTGGGTCGTGTGTCTGGGGGCTTTCTCCCAGGCGGCCTCTGCACGTGGTTCGCTTGTGGCGGCCTCGGGGTCACACTCCTTACAGACACTGCCGGGCCTTCTTAAGGTTGGGACAAGGACTGGCAGTGCCACGTTCTCTTGGTTAAAGCTGGTCCTGGGTCTGGCCCAGACGTGGGGGAAGGGGCTGCACAGGCGGGATCACTGGGGGCCATCCAAGTCATCTACTGGGGAGGGCGTGGTCCCCCGGGGAGAAGCTGCAGAGAGGCGGGGGAAGCAGGAGGACTGAGCGGCGTTGGTGGGATGTCGGGTCCTGGCGGTCACAGGTGGGCGGGCAGGGGCTGTCTCGGCGGCGTGACACCAGAGGTCGGCCTGGAGTGGGTGGGGAGGGCGCTGCGGAGGGCGTGCGTGGGGAGAAGCACATACCTGCGGCGGTGTCCGTGGCTGCGTTATTCGGAGGAATGAGACCTGCCTAACAGCTCACGTGTCCGCCACAGGGGACAGGCGCATGGGTGGTGGGGGGCCACCCCCGGGTGCTCTCTGCAGCAGGTGAGGGGCTGCACACTGATGGGAAGGAGGCCCTCGAGCGAATGAGCAGAGCAGGCGCACAGCCCGCCAGGGGCGTGGTCCGGGCCTATGACAGTGGATCTCGGAAGAGCCGGGGGGGGGGGGGGTTGCCACCTCCTCCATGCAGCCCACATGGGTCACAGCCTTCCTTTCAAGCTCCTGGCTTTTCCATGAGGCTCATAGATGGATGATTCTTAACCCTCAGCAGGCAGGTAACAAACCCTTTGGGGAGCCCACCAATCTAATGGTGTCCTCCCCCCCGCCTCAAATACATGCCCTTACACCTTTAACCCCAATTTCAGGGCCCGCACGGCCCCAAGTTTAATAACTCCTGACTTAGTTTGTACGGCTGTGTCTTAAGCCTCGTTTTACTACCTCATTTCCCTCTGTGGGTCTCCCCCCCTGCCAGTTCCAGGGGGCACAGAGCTTTGACCTGGGCTGCGGATCTGGTCTCTGCTGAGCTGTGTGGACGTCGGGCCCTGGTTCCTGCAGCTGTGAGATGCGGGAAGGAGTGCCCGCCCCTTGGGAGTCCGTGCAAGGATGGGACGAACTAATGGGCACGCACGCACGGTGATTGACGGCTCAGCCTGCGGGAGGGGCCCTTGGCAAACGCCCTCGCCAGCCCCCGGGGCTGCCCACGTGTCTGCACCCTCCCCAGGGAAGCTGCTCTGTCCGTCCGGGTCCAGGACAGCACCTGGACAGAGCATGCATGCCGCTTCGTGGATGAAGAGCGACCACCTTTGTTTGCCCAGGAATCGCTCTGTGATGACTTTTCCCCACTTCCAGATGGTAGGGTTTCGGTGACTTCGTGTCCCGGGGTTAGTCTGAGCTAATCATGCATGCCTTTGTACTCTGACTGGCGAGCACCCCTCTCTGACCATCTGTGCCTCAGGTGACAGGGACAGGCCACAGGTGACAGCTCACCTGGGCAGGCGGGCTGCCCGACGGAGCTCCCCGGGCCCCTGAGCACCAGCCGGTGGCTCCCCCGCCCCCCCACCCCGGCGGACCCCAGGTCTGGGGTGGTGGGTATTGTTCTGTGGACATTCTAACTGGCACTCCGCTTTGAGAGTACTAAGAAGTCCCTGGGGGTCGCGGCGAATTAATCACCGCGCGAAGGAGGGACCGTCGGAGTAGACATGACTTCACAGGCTTGTCATAGAGTCTGCCCCTGCCCTGTCTCTCCCTCTCCAAGATTTTTTGACTTTCAGAAAAGCAACCACAGATAGAGTTACCGAGTTTTACAGAAATATTTTTACTGGGCAGAAGATTGCTTTATGGCGAAAGCCAGTGATTCCGGGAGACAAGCAAAGGGCCCTTTATTCTCACGTTCTGCGGGAGGAAAATATTATGCTAGGAAGCCCGCTTCTTGGACGGGCCGTGTGAGAGGCCAGGCCGCCGCGCCTCTAGGGTTGGGAGCGGGTGACGTGAGACATGGTGTGGGGGTCTCGGGACCCCGAGCATGCACCCACTTTCTCTTACTCCCCTCTGGGGGATTGGGGCTTGTTCTGTTGCAGAGCAGGGAAGGGAGGTGGTCAGAGCTGGGCTGTGATCTGGGGGTGCAGGGTGGACAGAGGAAGAAACTGGGGGACTCCTCCCCTATATGTGAGGTCCCCCACTGGACAGGCAGCAGGCCTGGGGTCAGAGCTGGCTCTGCCATCCACCAGGGTGACTCTGGGTCCTTACCTGTCTGAGCCTCAGTTTCCTGCGTGTACATTGGAGGTAGCAGTTCTCTGGCGTGTGGGCTTGTCAGCATTAAATGGGATCATCCATGTGGAGCGCCGGCAGGCGGGTCTCCCCTCGTCCACGTGCCAGTGGCAGCCCCGCCGGAGGCTGGGGTCTGCGGGTGCAGGGGGCTATTTCCCGAGTCCCAGGGGAAGACTTCCGGTCTGATAACGCTGCGGGCTGGGGGACCTGGGCCACCCCGGCAACCGGGAGACGTGGGGGCCTCGTTCCTCAGGCTGCCGTCAGGACTGCAGTTCGTGGAAGGGGCTGTCCTCTCCTGGACGTGAGACAGGAAACATCGACTCGCTCGCTCGAACTCAAGGAGGGTGCCTTTGACCTTTGCGGATTAAGATTTGGTTGTCTCCTCCCTCCCCTGGCCGGGAGGGAGCAGGAGCACACAAGAAGTTTTGTTTGCGTCTGGAGAGGCCACGGGCCTGATGAGGAGCAGCTCTTCTCGCTGCTGACCACCATCCCTTCCCAGTCGGGCCATGGAGAGGGCTGATTTATTCCGCGCTGTTGCTCACCTGCTCTTCATTCTATGCGACGGGATGGGGGAGTGTATCTCGGTCTCGGGGAGACCTATCGCTTCAGCTTGGGGACTGCATCCAGGTTTGCAGAACGGAGCCTGGAGCTCAGAGCCTTCGGGTAAATATTCTGGGAAGGTGGATTCCGCCAGCATTGGGGCCCACGGGCTGGGCAGTGGGTGCCTTCCCGTGAGTAGATGGCTGAACTTGGACTCGGCTGACACAGTGCCCTGCACCGGGGTGATGTGCTGAGACATCTTAGCACCTATGATTCCTGCCTCTTAAGACCCCCTTGCGCCATGCCGCCGTGCCCCTCGCCCCGCCCCGGGAATCCATGCATGGCTTCTCCATTCCCTGCCAGTATACCTGCCCCCTCTTTATCCTTGGAGCCTGTTTTCTTCCTTCTCACGCACCTTTAACATCTGCTCACCACTCCTCCCTGAGGCCTCCCCCAAGGCTGCCCCCTGGTTCCGAAAAGCCTTCACAGAGCTTTGCCGCCAACACTCCCGTGTTTTGCTCTGGGTTGAGGACTCAGATAGGTGGGCCCTGGACAAGGGCCATGGTCTCGTGCCTCAGTTTCCCCATCAATAAAATGGGCCGGAACTAGCAGAACCCCCTTTCTAGGGTAAGGGGTGGGAGCCTCAGGGCCTGGCGGGCAGTAGGGTTTGGTAAATATTTCAACTACCCCTGCCCCCCTCCCAGATGATAAGCTGCTCAAGGGCAGAGGCCAGTTTTTTAAAAAAGATTTTATTTATTTTTAGAGAGGGAAGGGAGAGAGAAAGAGAGAGAAACATCAATGTGCGGTTGCTGGGGGCTTTGGCCTGCAACCCAGGCATGTGCCCTGACTGGGAATTGAACCTGCGATGCTTTGGTTCAAAACCTGGGCTCAATCCACTGAGCTACGCCAGCCAGGGCTAGTTTTTGCTCATCTTTGTGTCTGCTTGAGAGTCCAGCACCTGGTCTGTAAGCCCTGAGAGCCCAGCACCTGGTCTGTAAGCCCTGAGAACGAGGTGGTGAACCTGCAGGCTAGGAGGGGCAGGGCTAGGAAGGGTGGGACTAGGAGAGGCTGGGCCAGGAGGGGCAAGGCTAGGAGGGGTGGGACTCTCCCGAGGGCTCCCTGCTGGAGAAAGTCTTTCTAGCTGGGTGTTTAGGGCTCGGGGGAGATAACACAGTTGCTTTACCAAGTAGTTAGAGCCCAGGGGACACAGCCCAGGGGACGCAGCCCACCTGGCCGCTAGCGTCCCACGGACACTGAGCATGTGAAATAGGGCTCGTTTCAAAGGCTTAGTGTGTAAACAAAGAGTATAAAATTTGTCATTAATCATTTTTACATTGATTATTAAATGGCATTATTTTAGATATAGGGGCTTAAAGAACATTATTAAAGTTAATTTCACTTTTTTTAAATGGGGCTCCTGGAAAAAGTAATGTCACACGTACACTTACATTCTGTTTCTGCTGGGCAGTGCTGGTGTGGATTCCGGACCCTTCCGGACTTGCCCCAATGGAGGCAAAAGTTGGTTCTTGGGGGCAAAAGAAATCTCACTCTTTTTTAGGGATAACACCCAGATATACATTTATTGATCTATATAAACAGATACACAGCATATCTGTGGTATTACAATCTCAGGGTGGGGTGATTAAGGAAAAAAGCCTCCCTAAGGGCGTAATGGGGTGGGGACCAGATCATGAAGAAGGAGACACCCTTGGCCCTGAGACAGCCAGCCCTGAGTCAGACGCCGGCTTGGCCCCTAATGAGCTGTGTGACCTTGGGTGAGCTCCCTGACCTCTCTGTGCCTCTGTCTCCTCACCCGAAATGGGAGTGGGAATGGACCCCACCCGACTGTTGTACAGATTAAATAAAAACACCCGTGGAATACTTTGCTCGGTACCTGACACGCAGACCGTAGGTAATGAATAGGACCCGTTGTTATGGTTATTCATATTAACGCGCAATTAATAGTAATGCAATTCCTGCTCGGCGTCTGGAGGCCGCGCAGGGCAGGGCTTCCACTCCCGGAATTTACACGGTGACCACAGTGTCTGGTAGCCTCAGTTTTTCCATCTGGAAACCGCGTTGCCAGGGACGATCACACGTCTGTGCAGCGCCGTGTGCTGATCGGAGGTGCGCCAGGACTCGGGGGGTTCCGCCCCCAGGGCCTGCCATGGTAGCCTTCACTGGGCCCACGGCAGACCCTCCCGGCTGGGTGGGCGTCCAGCTGTCGGGGCCCGGCCGGGCTGCGCCGGGGGGCATCATCTCCCTGGGGTCCCCTTCAAAGGGAGAGCTGGGAGGAAGGTGCGGGGGACAGAGGGGCTGCCTGGCACAGACAATTGGATTAAAGGTGCCTTTTAAGGACTCGGAAATTGTCAGTGCCTTGGGGACCGCAGACGGCAGCCTTCCAAGAAGAAAACCAAATTTCCTCTCCTGAGGTCGCAGCGGGAAAGACGGATGCCCCGGCTCCTCACTCCTTAGGGACGAATGAGGTGGTGGGGGAGAGGCTGGTCCGAGGTGTAGCCGGCCGCACAGCCCGGTGCCCCCCAGCGCTGACTTGAGGGGCGGCTTGGGCGGTTGGGTGGGGGTCCCCAGAGTTTCAGGTGCCTGGAGACCTGGGTCTCCACTGCGTGATGCCCCCTCCTGATGTCGCACACACACTCAGACGGACCCTGCCCTCTTCCTGTGGGACCTGTGGGTGCTCCGGGCCTCGGGGGCTCAGAGCCTGCCCCCCATTCCCCTGGTGCTCAGTCAGAACCCGGAGGGGACTCCTCCCCTCCCTCAGCTGAGCCTACAGATGGGTGACTTGCCAGTTCAGTGGCTCAGTGAATCTGACATTTGTCCCCTGCTCACCGTCCTGGTCTAAGCCCCCATCACATCGCACGTGGAAGATTCTAGCAGCCTCTGAGTTGTCTTCCGTCCTTCAGCCAGGCTGAGTACACAGTGCCGGTGGAGTTTTGCAAAATCGTGCTCCGACGCGATTCCCCGCTGTGACATCTGGGGACCTGTAGGGGGCGTGTCGGGTCCCTCCCACAGTCCACGGGACTGAGCACAGTTTGCCCCTTGTCCACCTCTCTCCCTGCTGCCGTCCTCCTCACCACTCGGGTTCTGATTTAAACACACCCATCACACCCCCACCTCAGGGCCTTTGCACATGCTGTTCCGTCTGGTTAAGATGTTCTTCCCGACACTCTTTGCCCCGTTCTCCCTGACTCAGTCTTCAGGACTCGGCGTCCACGTCACCGCCTCCGGGCAGGCTTCCCGGAGGCCCCGCTGGGAACCAGTTTCCTTCATCACCGTGGTTCCTGCCCCTTCCCTTGTCCTCGTCTTCCTCCTCCTCCTCGTCCTGGTCCCCCGTGCTCGGAGGCCAGTCCTCATTAGCGCCTTACTCACGCAGTAACTGAGTCCAGGGGGTGCGAGGCCAGGACGGGCACTGACCTGCCTGCCCTCGAGGGAGGGGGGCGGACAGTGGACTCTGGACCCGGGTGAGTGTGCGTCCTGCCGCCTGCCAGTTAGGTGACCCTAAGCCACTTCCCTAACCTTTGCAAGGGCCTCAGTCTCCCCGTCTGTGACATGGGGCTGGGGGTGGCCCTCCCGCTCGGGGCTGGTATATGGATTCCTCAGACCTGGTGAACCCCGCGGCCTGGTGTGGATGCGGCACTCGATACGGCTGCTCTCGTTATGATGAGTAACCGTTCCTTCGCGATTGCTTCGTGTCAGGGAGACGGTAGGTGTGTCTCTGGAATTTTGTCCCCCATGGAAAGGTGTCTGTGGTTTTCTTCCTTCTGGAGACCCCCTGCCCTCAGCACCACCCTCGCCCTGTCCCTCCATTGTCCTCCTTGCACTCTGGTCACCAGGTAACTCAGTTCCTCCCCCTGGGTTGCTATGGAGACTGCCTTCTGCCAAACTCGCCGGGTGGCTGGGCGGGTGTGCTGTTACCCCCTGCAGGCCGTCAAGGGTGGAGGGGAGGGATGGGGGTGCTCCTCTGGAGTCCGGGCCCCCTTCGTCTGTCCCTCCCCCTGCCCCTCCAGCTGCCCCATGGTGCCCGCAGTGCTGTCTGGGGTCGGTCAGACCCGCCAGGTCCCTGCCATGCGGGAACTCCCTGCCTGGACCGCCGTCTCCGCTGGGGGCTGGGAGCGTGGCTGGCCCGGCAGCCCTCTGGAATCTAAGGAGACCCTTAGACGTGTGGCATCCTCGCAGGGATTAACACACTCTCGGAGCGCAGCCTCTGAGCCCCCCCAGAGTGTATGGGGCCGCCATGGGGCTGCTATTGGCAAGGCAATAACCTGGCAGTAACCTGGGAAGGTGGAGCACCCAACTGGGCGCAGCCCTGGCGACTCCCGGTCAGTAGGTGTCCGAGGCCCCTCATGGGCACGGGCCAGGCTCGCCTCAGCCACAGGGATGGAGAGGGGAGGGATGAGTGTCAGGACGTCGTTACCACAGGTGGGGGAGGGGTCCCCGCTGCACCAATGACAGCTGCTAACTATCTATATCTGGGGTGTGGCCCAGGGGTCTCTTTAACACACACACACACACACCACATATATGTATGTGCATGTTACATGTGTATACACACCTCTACATTTATGAATTTTATGGGTGCCTTATCCCAACGTTTTGAAAGAAACATTCCCACTCCCATTTTACAGATGGTAAAGGTGAGGCCCGTGTGACAAGGGACCTTCTTCCAGGTCACAGGTGTCAAGATCAGCACTCGATGTTGGGTCCTTCCTACCTCTGGACCACCTGTGCTCTCTCGGCCTCCCTCGGCCTCTCCTGGGACTCAGTTTCCCTGCCTGTCAGGTGGGGCTGGCCGTGTGTGGGGCAGACAGTGTGTGGGGAGTGGGAACTGGGGTGCGTGGGCCACCCCTCCTGACGCAGGGTGGCCTCTGGAAGTCAGGGCTCGGGGCTGAGGTTCCCGGGAGGGCCTGTTTGGTTTGGTCGATGTTTCCCAGTGATGCTGGCCCCTCCACGCCCCCGCTGCTCCACCCCCCCCCCCCCCCGCCCGGCGCTCTGGCCGAGCCGACAGGGCCATCTTCCCCCAGGGACTAAATTTAGGATTCCTCAGCCGGTGGCCGGGCCTCGTCTTGTTTTTGGAAAGTGTCCATTTTGTTCCTCCCGCTGCCGGTGGCCGGAGCTTGGGCACAGCTGGGGGACCGTCCTGCCCGGTCCCCACTCACACGCTCTGACCTGAATTGATCCTGCATAGACCCTGTCCGAGCTCCTCAGCAGCCAGCCCCCAGGCCTGGTGTCTGCAGGCAGGGGAGGGGGGGCCCGCACTCGGGCTGTGCCAGGAGCTGGGGGGGGGGGGTCCCCTCCCCGCCGCGCCGCGGGCAGAGGCCCTCTGACGGAGGCGCCGGCGTTTTCTTTGGCACCCGGCGCGCCAATGGCTCCCTCTCCCTTTTCTTCTGAGCCCTGTAAAAATAAAAAGTTAAAAAAGACCCTCAAGTTCGAACAGTAAAACCAAATACATGAAACCAAGCTGTTTCCATGAGGGGGCCACGGGCCGAACACCCAAGTTTGAAACTTCCTCCCGTCGGAATTTATGGAAGGCTTGGAAACTTTTCCTCTTCCCTTTAAACATCAGAACTGGCGCGGGGCTTTCTTTAAAAGTGTAACCCTGGTGCCGCTCGCAGCTTGATTTAATACAGCTTGAATACAATAGTAACTTCTGAACCCGCTCTCTTCAGAGAGACGTGGAAAGTTGTTTCATGACACCAGTAAGTGGGTTTTTTTTTTTTTCTGTAGCCAAGAAGTATATTCTAAGATTTATTAGATTCTCCGCTGCCCTCCCCCTAGTAACCCAGATTTTTGCTGGAAGTAAAGGAAGCTTGCTCAGAACAAGTTCTTTAACTCGGGGCTGAAAGATGCGGCGACCAGTCCCCGGGGGGGAATGCAGGCTCTGAAAGGCCCGGCGGTGGCCGCAGGCCAGGTTCACACGTGTTGGCTTCACAGAGCAGAACCTCAGGGTCTGGGCCTTAGGGGCTGCGGCAGGAGGGTAATTGTGTTTTGGGGGGACGGGGGTGGGTCGGTCAGTCAGACCCCCGGAGAGGGCATTTTTCGACAGCATCCCCCCAGAAGCAACTCGGGGTCCTTGTCTGTCTCTGCCTTTGGGTGTGTGTCCCATCTGGGTGCTCTTTCTCGGGGCTGTGGGGTCCGGCCTGGCCTCTGGGGAGCTCAGGGGCTCCAGCGTCGGGAGGGGGCCTGTGTCTGTCCTTGTTCTCCCTCTGCATGTGGCAGAGGCTTGGCTGGTGACCTGCACGCACATGTAGTTTTGGCTCTTACGGCATAAAAAAAATTATTTTTAATTCATTCGTTGCCAGCACTGAGAAACTGGACATTGTACATAAAAATGCAGATATGAGAGGAGGGGAGACCTGCAAACAAACGCTAGGCTCCCCTCTGGGTGCAGTCACCCTTGGGTGCATCCTGTGGAGCAGGGCTTCTCGATGGGCACGGGGAACGTCAGCTGTCACGGCTCGGGGGCGGGTGCTGCTGAGGGTGTCTGGGGGCGGGTAGAGGCCAGGGGTGCACGGGACGCCCCCCCTCCCGCCCTCCATCTGTAGTGCCAAGGTTGAGAAGCCCGCCTGGGGCCAGCCCGTGGGTTCTTTTTGGCTTCCACGTCCACTCCTGGCTTCTGGAAGATCCTGAGTGCCCCAGAGGGGTTGCTAGCTCCTTGACTTACTGCGACCTTTTGTCCGAAGTTGATACTCATTGGCCCTCGCGCCTCCCTCCCAGGAGCTTGTTGGGCGAGTGGGCAGGATACACTCGGGCAGAATCCCCGTTCACTTTTTCCAAAATAAATTTTTATGACTCGTTCTTGCTCAAGGTAGCAGGCACAGCGGAGCACCCAGGGGGCTTCCAGCCCACCACCTCTGTCTGGGGGCTTCCGGAGGAGCCGCCCCCAGGTGAGGATTTGTTTTTGGGCCCACGGCGTTTTTCCTTCTCTCTCCTCCTGAGCGGGGTGGGGTAGCCTAGCTGTTACAGCAAGTGACCCTCGATGCCACAGGGGCTCCGTGCACCAGGGTTCTGTTCACCGCCCACGCACCAGCCTGACGCAGGTGTCTTACCTGGCTGGAAGGCGGCCGCTGCCCGTTGGGGGAGGTAGTGGCCCCGGATCCTTCCATCTTTCGGCTCGTTCACCTACCAGGGTGTCTGAGCGTCCTGCTTCCAGATGTCGGGAGGGGAATGAGAGAACAGGAAAACCCTGCCCAATCCCCAGGATCCCTGGGTGCAAGTACTCCCACAGCCCCGTGGTGCAAGGGGTGCTGGGAAATGCAGTCCCCTCTGGGCAGCCGCCTCCCAGAGACAGCCCACACCGCCCCAGCCCCAGCTCGCGTCCCTGTGCCCCGTGCAGAGGGGCTGCTGGCGCCTGGGCCTCCTTTTCTGCCGACTTCCTCTGCTGGTCCTGTCTGGCTCCGTGTTGCGGAAGCTTCTGCCTATTTTCCCACTTGAGCAGTGTCGTCCTGGGCCGAGAGACTCGCACCCAGGGTGGGGGTCCTGTCTCCTCACCCCGCTGTGGCTGTGGCGCCGGTTCTGAGGGACGCGTGAGACCAGCCTCTCGTGGTTCTGAGGAGCCCGCCTGGCTGCAGTGCCGGCTGTGTCCGGGTCCCTGGCTTGCACGACGCCTCCACTTATTCGGGCTGGGTTTGTCTCTGGGGACACAGGTGCTGCCGTGTCCCTCTGCGGAAGTCCCTTTGCACCCATGGGCCTCAGCTGTAAAGACCAGTAATGACAAAAAAAAGTCCTGGCCGCAGGTCACATGGGCTGTCTGTCAGGAGGCTCCCCTGACCCTGTCCTGCTGTCCTGCCTCTATACACAGGCCATCTATCCGTCCCTGTCTCGTGGGCGGGGCTTCTTTCGTAGGTCTCTCCAGGTGGGTTTTTGTTTTTAATTCTGGTTCGAGAACAGAGCCCATTTCTGGAAGGCGCCTCCGTGTTATGCCACCACGATGGCTCCCCCGGTGGCCTGGCCACTCTGGGTGGGGCCCCACCGTGTGCCGGGCTCACGGCCCACGCCTTCCCGCCTGTGACCGAGGAGAGGGGAGGGCCCAGGGCTCGGGGCGGGGCCTTCGCAGAGGCCGAGGCTGCACGTGTGGGAGGGAGAGCAGGTCTGCCTGTGCTTAGTGATTCAGGTGACGGCACCTGAGGCCGCGACAGCGCTGGGTCCCCGAGGGCCCCCTGGCCAGATGAGCCCGGGACACAGGAGAATGAGCAGGCCACTCTCGTCCTTTGGGCAGAGGTTGCAAGTTAGTGGCCCGAATCTAGCCCCCAAGAATGTTTTCTTTGACCCATTCATTTTTTAAAAAGAAAATTGAGCCCTGGCTGGCGTAGCTCAGTGGACTGAGCGCGGGCTGCGAACCAAAGCATCGCAGGTTCGATTCCCAGCCAGGGCACATGCCTGGGTTGCAGGCCACGGCCCCCAGCAACCACACATTGATGTTTCTCTCTCTCTCTTTCTCCCTCCCTTCCCCCTCTAAAAATAAATAAATAATTTTAAAAAATTGAGCCAACATTTAAAAGTGGGGGGTGTTCACTTAGGAGTCCCTGTTTCTGGCTTCTTCTTGAAGATCGGGAAGCCGGTACCGGCCTCTCCGCCCGGCGGTGTTCGCCCGGAGCCGAGTGGGGCTGGGCCCTCGGATGGGGATGTGTCCCCCGCGCCCGTCCCGCCCGCCCGCCTGATCCGCCGGGGCCCGCCAGTCCTGCTTCTCTCCCCGCATGCCCCTCCATCCCTGTTACTGTGTGTGTTTTCCTACGGAGACGGGTTTCTTTCCAATAAACACCTGTGTTTCTCTTGTAGCAAAACATTCTATCAAAGATGAGGGGAGCGGGGGGTGGGGACGGGGGAGGGGAGATGAGCCGAGAAGGTTCTTTGTTTTAAGAAAGGTGAGAGGGGAGCGCCTACTCCACGGAGGCGGGACCGTGTCTGTGCTTCTGACGCAGACACGGGCCCCTCCGCCCACGGGACCGTAGCTCGTGCCATCTGCCCCACGCTGGCGTGCAGCCTGGCGCGGGGCCGCGGTTCCCAAACAGAGCCGTGCCCCACCTGGAGCTCCGGGGGGGGGGGGTGGCAAGAGAGCCTGCCCTCACACGGGTTCGGAAAGCGACAGGTGCGAGCGCCCAGGGGACAGGCCTCGTTACTGCAGCGGGTCTCAGGGCCTCGCCGTCCCGCGGTGCGCCGTGAGTCCCGAATGCGGGGTTGCGGCAGAACTCCATGTTCCATGTGCATCTAGTGACTGGTGTCCCTGCCTCATCTGGAGGGTCCGGCACCGTCGCTGTCTTGGGCGCCGTGTCTCGTGTTTGCTCGGCCCGTGTGCCCCGTTGAAGCGTGTACCTGCTCTCACGCCAGAGGCCTCCGGGGCCTCGCTCAGATGCAGACTTGGTTTTGTCTCCTGCTCGCTCCTTGCTGAGATGTCCGGCCCTCCCTGCCGTGAGGGGTCCCCGCCGCTTGCTCTGCCCGCCTGGGTGGAGAGAGCTGGCCGAACAGCCAGCGCCCGCTCTCTGTGGTCGGCCTGCGGCTCCGGGTACTTTGCCGGCTTCCACAGAGCCGGTGGCCAGCTTTTCTGATCCAGCGTGATGCCGGGCTGTTCTGCAGTCCCTCTCCGTGGCTGGGAGCCTGCAGGGCCCTGGGTGTGGAATCTGTGGGGGGGGGGGGTCGTGTGTAGGGGGGCTGTGTGTGCTGGAAGGTGCCCCTCTCGCCCAGCAACCCGTTTGTCTCTCTGCCCAGCCTGGAGGAAGGCAGCTCTGGACCAGGTGCCGTTTCGGTCTGCAGGCCCGCCGGGATGCCTGAGAGAGGGCCCGAGTGTACCACCCGCCCAAGGATGCCTCCGCTAATTAGTCCGTTAGGGCCGACGGGCCTCAGATCGTGCGTTTGGAGCTGTCTGCTAATTATGCCTCGACTGTGATTTCAGTTAAACGATTAAGGGCCCTCCCAGGGCTGCGGTCCCCGCAGCGGTCCCCCGGGCCCCCGCCTGGAGCGCTCGCTCGCCGAGAGGAGATTCTGCTCTGTCCTGGGAGAGGCCTGCTCCCCACCCACCCCCCCGCTCCGGGGCCTGGGGGCAGCTCAGGCTGTCAGGCGGCCGCTTCCAGGCTGAGGCCTTCGCAAAGCACGCGGTGGCCTCACACCTTCCGGACGTCCCTG
Organism: Phyllostomus discolor; assembly: GCF_004126475.2. NCBI lineage: Eukaryota > Metazoa > Chordata > Mammalia > Chiroptera > Phyllostomidae > Phyllostomus > Phyllostomus discolor. The sequence goes on from NC_040914.2 coordinate 49,296,465, forward strand.
TGTATGTGCGTCAAGGGGGACAGCGTGCCGTTCCCCGGTCAGCTCACACGTTCGCTCTGGACGGGGTCTCGTGGTGTCTGGGCACCAGCATGGATTCCGGGGTCCGGAGCCTGCTGCTGCCTTCGCCCGGGCGTTCACCCTGGAACGGCCTGTGGACCTGGTGGGGACGCACAGTCGTGTTGTCAGTGTGCGTGCTGCGGGCCCTTCCCAGGCCTGCGTGCATGGGGGTCGCAAGTGCATTTCTGCTCCCCGCTCAGGTTGTGTGCTGCCGCCCCACGGGTGTTGGGCTGGGAGGGCTGCACGTGGGAGGCCAGAGGTCAGAGGTTGTGGCGAAGCGGCTGCATCTTCTTTGTCACCCTCCCACTGAGAGGTACGGTTCATTCCCTACCTAGAATCCAGGCAGGTCCAGGAACTGCTTTACCCAATAGAAAGCTCTGGAAGGAACCCCTAAGAGGGCCTGGCAGCGTCTGAGCCTGTGCTTTGGAGAGCCCGGAGCAGTGTGGCCACCCGGGGGTGGGGGGGACCCTGAGGAGAGGTCACAGGGACCGAGGGAGGCTCCGAGACACAGTGGAGGGAGGCCCAGGTAGCCCGGGGGCTCAGCAGAGCCCGGCCTTCTGGCCGAGCCCGCCGAGGTCCCAGACACAGAGTGAAACGTTCTGGGGGCTCCAGGCCAGCCTTCCTGGGCTGGCAGCCACACAGAGACACAGGTGCCATGGGCAGAGGGGACCGGCTGAACACAGTCAACCCACAGCCTGGCAGAGGTGGTACAGTGGAGGTCGGAAGGCGGCAGCAGAGCCGCGAGGTGCGGGGGCTGTTTGTTTGTGACCACGGAGAACCACACGGAGGGGCAGCGGAGCGTTGGCTCCCGCGGAGGAAAGGTGACCCGCCCCCAGCACGCGGTACAGTGCCGCCTCGCACGTGCGGAAGGCAGCGGGGCAGAGCAGGAGACGGTCTCGTTGAAGGGACACAGTGCACAGGTGGAACTCACACCGTGGCTCAGCCTGTCTTCTCACCTGTAAAATGGGCGCAGCGCTAGAAGGGATGTCACAGAGGGATGGAAGAAGACAGGTGGAGAGCGCGTGGCACAGTGCTGGCACAGAGTGGGCACTTGGCCAGTGTCAGCAGCCACAGCGGTCAGCCCGCTTCTAAGTGACCCTAGGTCACGGGCACGTGGTCACTGGTCCACGATGGCCCCGCTAAGACTGTCCCTACCTGAGGACAGCAGGGGCCTCTGGTACCCCAGCCCTATTCTGCAGCCCCAGGGTCCCTGAGGGCTCTGGGCTGTCGTCTGTAGGGGGGAACAAGCCCCAGGCACCCAGACCTGGGGTCCCAGATGGCAGCCCGGCCAGAGTGTCCGAGGCTGGCTGCACAGAGCCGCTGGAGGACGGGGACTGCTGCAGGGCACGCTGACACCCTCAGGACGTGCTGCTTTGGAGAACGGAGAGCCTTCGCTTTTGGTTCTTTTCCCTCCAAACTTGGCCTTCCCAGGGGTTGTGCTCCAGGGCGAGAAACCTGTCATTAGAATCGGATTTGGACCCTGAGGTGCCGGCCGCCATTCTGGCGCTGAGGGGCCAGCAGAGGTGGCCGATGTCCCTCACTGGTCTTGGGACCCTGTAGGCAGCTGGGGCAGAGGCTAGGGCCCTGGTAGCCTCAGGGTCATCTGCTCAGGAGCTGGCGGGGCCTCGGGGGGTGGGGGGAGAGTGAGGGGGGAGGCTCCCCAGCAGCTGGGCCGTGTCAGCCTCGGGGAGACGTGGTCCCGGCCAGCCAAGGAATTCTGGGCCCGAGTCGGAGGAGATGAAGCTGCTCTGGACGCACTCTCGGGCCCTGGAAGGGTGTGAGCACCCCGGGCAGCAGGCCCGGCAGGGGACGGCAGGGGACGCGGGGCTGGAATGCCGGGAACTGAGAGCTGGCCTGACTTCTGAGGCCCGGGGCGCGCGGGCTCCCCCCGGGGCCCTGCTGCCTCCAGCATCCAGCCGCCAGGCTTCTTCTGCTCAGGCAGGGCCTCCCCTCCTCTCCGAGCTGCCCCCCCTGCCCGCCCCCTCCCTCCCCTGCAGCTCCTATCCCCCATCTGGTGCCTCAGCCCCCGCCCCTGCACCAGGCCGCCCAGGGAGTCTGCCTCGACGTCTTCCTCTCCTCTCCGCTTACGGTTCCCTCCGGGATCTGCCGTGGTAGCAAAAATAACGGCAGCCGGAGCAGCGGCGGGGACAGCTACCGTTTACGGAGACGCCTCCATGCGCCCCGGGCGCTCAGAGCCCATCGTGTCCGGGGCTGCGTTGCGGCTGCGGCAACGGAAGGAGCGCGCCCAGGAGCCCTCCCCAGCCCTTTGAATCTCGAGGGCGCTCCTGCCCGCTGTGTGTGTGTGTGCTCAGCGGAGACAGCGCCCACCCTGTGCCGGGCTCTGGGGTGCTCTTCGTGTCTTCCCGGTCCCGACTAGCGGCCCAGGGTGGTCGGTTCACGCGTGGGACTGCAGTTTCTGCTCCCACGGTCCAGCACCAGAACCTATCAGCCCCTCGCACGGGTCAGGCATGGGCCCGACGGCGGAAGCAGAAATACCCACGCACATTCACGCCTTCCGCGTGTCCAGCCAGCGGATGCCGAAGGCGGTCACTAACGGACACCCCTTGTTGGGGAAGGGGGGCGGCCATCCTGCTCTTCTGTTACAAGCGCATCTGCGTGTGCTTTCATTCATTCCCCGCACTAACATGTCCAGGGCGCTTCTGACGGGCCAGGCACCATTCTCGGTGCTTTGCAGATACCTCCCCGTCTAATCGCCATGGCAACTCCGGGAGGGAGATGTTACTTCCCTGTGCCGCAAAGGGGGAAACCGAGGCACAGGGAACTCGAATGCCTTGCCCAGCATCGCACAGCTGCTGGGTGGCGGAGCCGAGACCCACACCCTAGGCCACCTGGGGCAGAAGCTGGGCCCCGTGCCACTTACTGGTGGTCCCACTGCAGGCTCAAGGCCGTTAGCACGCCACCGGCTACAAAGCGAACCTGGTAGTTATTATTTTTTGAGGCGCACGTTGTGAGGCGGAGGCCGCTGGGGTCCTCCCCGGGCCTTTCCTGCAGGCACGTGCGTGCCTTTTCTCCCTTCCACGCTGGGGCGGGTTTGCTGCTCCGAGTCCGAGCTGCACGGTTCTGTGGTCACCGTGGCGCCCTGCGTGGGCCTGGACGTCGGGGCCAGAGAGCGAGGTGTGGGGCCGGTCCCGAGTGTGGGGTGGGGACACCTTCAGATCCGCAAGTCACCGTGCTGCCCCCCGCAGCACAAATGGTCCCACGACCAGTGGGACCGTGGCTCTGTGAGTGCACAGGGTGGCCCTTCAGGGTGGCCTGGAGGCAGGAGAGGGACGGAGGTCATGGCCTGGCTGATCTGACCCCACCATGAGCCCATGGGGCTGTTGTAGCAGGAAAGCCTTTGGGGAAACCGAGGCCTCTCGTGAGGCTCCCCGGCGAGCGATTTCCCTCCCCTTAACTGCGTGGGTCCCCTGAGCGGGACTGGGAAGGCAGGGTGAGACCACAGAGGGGTGTGCGTTGGTCGGGAGTAGGGGGGCCCCCTGAGGGCTGCAGAGCAGGGAGGGGTCCTGGGCAAACACCAGGCAGCGTGCCGTCTGGCTCAGGGTGTGAGCTGAGGCGCGGAGGTGGCAAAGTGCTCTGCTCTACAGGTAGCCAACTTCAGGCGGGGAGCCGGCTGGACCGAGAAACCAGGCGGGGAGGCTGCCCGGGACAGGCCAGGGGGGCTGCGTGGGCCGGGGCCAAGCCGCCCAAGGGGACGCCGTCCGCTCACGTGTGGACACGCTGGACTGGACTGTGTGGGGGAAGTCACGGCCTTGGGCTCAGGTTGGAGAGGCCCCGCGTGCGCACCTGCCTGATTTGCATTCTGGGCAGCGACCCGGCTGCTCGGAGGACAGAGCTGGCCGGGGCTGCTGAGACGCCGGGCCTGTGTTTTGAGCCGCAGCCAGGGCTGGATTCTGGAACAGACCACCGGCCTGGGTCCAGTCCGGGTTGGCCCCAGATCAATGAAAGCCATCAGAGGGCCAGCACACCACCCCGGCTGCCGCCGGGGAGCCGCTGAGCTAGGCGGGGCCTCCTGGGGTCGCTGTCCCCAGAGTCACTGCGAGCTCTGGGAACCTTATGGGCAGGTCCCGGCCTGCCAGGGGTGGTGCTGCCCCGGCCAGGCCCCTCCTCCCCGGCTCACGGCCCCTGCTGCACAGCTCGCCCAGGGTGTGTTTATCGACAGGGAGACAACGCAGCACCTGCCGGGAGGGGGAAGGAGGGGCACCTGTTTGCTTCTCTGGCCGCTCCCTGTTCCAGACGCCGGGCCAGCGCTGTAGGGCCTTCAGGGACGCGGAACAAGTGTACGGTCCCTGTCCCCTATGAGTCTGTACAACCACACCGGGGACACTGGCACTCCATAAGTCATAACAACGCAGAGTGCCAAGGACCCCAGCGGGCAGGGCGGCCGGCCGGCACACCACACGGAGTCTGGGGCCCCGGGGTGGCTCCTCCAGCTGAGGCCCGGAGTGGGAACTAGGAAGTAGGCAGGAGGGGACAGTTGGGGGAGCGTTGTGGATAGGGTCACGGGTGGAAGGCATGCAAAGGGGGCAGTTCAGTGGTTCATCTAATTGAAAAGTGCAAGGAAACACTAGCTTCAGGTATAGTTTGATCCAGGTGCCCTGACAGCGTGGTCAGGGCATATTTTCCATTGTTTCTCCTCCTGGACCTGCTTTCCTCTGGGCTGGCTTTTTTCTTAGACAGAGTCTCCCCATAAAGAGGTAAAGTGTTCTTTTTGGTGCCATACTCCCACCTTCACAGCTCACTAACATCAGAGTAAGAGAACTGACACCCTGAGCTGCCTCTCATGGGCCTGGCGTGGGTCCTGGGCCCTGCCTGTGGCCGGGGATGCACAGAGCTCTTGTGGGTCAGGCTGGGACATGCATCCACCCTTGCGGTTCTGGGGAGACATCGGCTCTGGCCCCACCTCGTGGACGGAAGTGGCGGAGGGGCGGGGCTTCCAGATAAAATGCAGGACACCCAGCTACATCTGAATTTCAGGCACATATCAATTTTTATAGAAGTCTATCCCAAATACTGCATGGGTCATATTTGCACCAAACACGGATGGGCACTGAGACTCAATGGAACGGAGGGCCCTGTGTTTTTGTGGGTTGCAGTCTGGCGAGCTCAGGGAGGGGGACGGTCCAGGTGTTCCCGGGAGGAGGGATGGATGCTGGGGGCGGGGAGGAGGGGGGTGTTTGTCCAGGGCACGGGTGCACACTGCAGAGGCAAAGAGGGGGCCAAGAGCTTCCCTGCAGCCCGAGTCCTGCTGACGCTGCCGTCCGCGAGGGCAGCCCTGAGAACGATGGCTACTCAGAGAGAGGGGTCCCTGGGGGGGTGAAGTGCTCAGAAAGGGCTTCCGGTACTTGGTGGTTGGAGTGGTGGGTGGGAGAAAATGTCTGTCTCCATGGGCCTGCCAGTCCGGGCACGAGGGTCCCTGGCCTCTCACCTTGCTGGACCGGCTTTGGGGTGACCGATGCCTTTGTCTGAGACCATCCAGCTGGCTGTCCACCCGCCTGCCCGCTCCCCGTGAACTCACCAAATGCGTCTGGCTTCCTCCCCGGGCCGTCCGGTGGCAGGTGCCGCAGAAGCAGAGCCCGAGGGGGAGGGGAGAGGGGAGGGTCGCGCACCCGGGATGGGTGCAGGGCGAGCTCCCAGGGGAGACCAGAGGGGTGGGGCGGGGAGGAAGCAGGCAGAGAG